>NC_091463.1:100326172-100341172 GCF_027789765.1 Dendropsophus ebraccatus | reverse complement strand
AAAGCGGTTAATATTAATCAGAGGAAATCTTGTTCATTTTGAGTTTCAATCAAATTCAACTTTCCCTGATGAGGCCGTCCTGATGTAAGAGGAGGCGGCGGCGGTCGGGGATCTACACACATATAGCTCCTTATGGGTCTCACCTATACTCTCCATACAGCCGGGACGGTGAGTGGTAAGCTGGGGGCACGTGTTACTAAGCAGCGTTCCGTCATGTGGTAATTACGGCGGTATAAACGCAACCTTACGAATTTACCTTACTGTCAATCATTGTAACTTAAAGGTTACAGTAATACTTAATGTTTAACCTCTTAAAGAGATATTCCCGTCTCCCCTGATGTACTTATACTTGTAGGACTCGACAAGTTAATATTTTTGCAAATACATTCAATAAGTCATCTCCTCCCATTATTTGTGCAGTGATATTTAATATTAGTAAATATTAGTATAAGTTAACTCAATTAAATGAATGGAAGCGCTGGCGATAGAGAAGGAAGATATCTCTTCTAGAGTCCAAATAACTGGATACGGCTCAGTTCCTGGACCTCGCTGCATTTCCAATATATATATCATGAAGGGATAAAGACTCAAAATGAAAATAAAGATTAAGGTCACTGTTACAATATTATTATTATTATTATTATTATTATTATTATTATTATTATTATTATTATTATTATTATTATTATTATTATTATTATATTATAATAATAATAATAATAATAATATCAATAATTTACTGTTTATTATTTTATTTGTTAATTTTATTGTTTATTATTTTATTTGATAATTTTTCAGAACATTTATAGTTCTCACCATTTTTGGTTCTCCCACTATGGGACGTGACTACATGCTCCTATAATTGCTTCTATGAAATATTCAGAGACTTTTGTATTGCAGCACAGTAAGGCTATGTTTAAGGCTATGTTCACACAACGTTTTTTCAGGTCCGTTTAAAAAGACATCCGTTATTTTGAGTCTAAAATAACGGACGTTATTTAGCTGTCTTGCATCCCCTTAGTGCAATTACTGCTGTTTGCACATTATTCTAGTTTAGGATTACTAATTGGACTTTGGATGCGGCTGAATTGAAAAGTCCATTGAGTTTAATAGTAAAAACGGAAGCAAAAAGAAGCAAAAAGAACAAACTGTGTGTGAACTACTAATAAAAAACATCCGCTGCTTGCAAAAAACGGCCGAAAATAATGATCATGTTCATTATTTTGACGTCCGCGGCAAAAACGTCCGTTATTCAATGCATTATGTGCATTGGACGTCCGTCTTCCCATTGACTTCAATGCATTGCCATTGCAGTCAGTTAAATTGCGGCAAAACGGTTGTTTTTTTAATGCGAAAATCGGCCGCCTTTTCTTTATTTTTGACGTTGTGTGAACATAGCCTAATTCTGCCAGTTTTGCACTTATTAGAATAAACAGGTAACGTTCACCACTATCAGGCTATGTTCACACGTTTTTTCAGCTCCGTTTAAAATGACGTCCGTCATTTTGAGTCTAAAATAACGGACGTTTTTTAGCAGCCTTGCCTCCCCTTAGTGCAATGACTGGTGTTTGCACATTATTTTAGTTTGGGATTACTAAGTGCCCTTTGGGTGTGTCTTAATTTAAAAGTCCATTGAATTTAAAAGTAAAAACGGAGAAAGAACGGTGCAAAAAGAAGAACTGTGTGTGAGCAACTAATAAAAAACGTCCGTTGTTTGCAAAAGACATCCGAAAATAATGTTTATGTTCATTATTTTGACGTCCGCGGCAAAAACGTCTGCAATGCATTGCCATTGCAGTCAGTTAAATTGCGGCAAAAACGGATGTTTTTTTTTTATTTGAAAATCGTCCGCCTTTTTAATATTTTTGACATTGTGTGAACATAGCCTCACAGTGTATCAGCTTCTGCTTTGTATGTTACTATGGGGCGTCTACGTCCGACGGTTCATAATGGCTCCACATTAGAGATAATAATAATATTAACAATAGCCCTGGAAGACACGGCTGCTTTCTTTCAGCAACAGTGCCACAGCAGGTTGTGGCAGGTATTGCCGCACAATTCACTTAAATAAATTAGGATGAACTGCAATACCAGATGTGACCAATGTATAGGTATGGCGCTGTTTTAGAACGTTGCTGAATGTCCTTCTTTATAGTAATGAGAAGATGAAATGTTCCAATTATACCACAAATCATTGAGACAGGCTAGAGAATGACAAGCTGTAAATTTAGCCTGAGCTCCATTACCGTATCCATAGGACAATGGACTATATATAACTAGGATTCTCTCTGCATGGCGAGTTCCACCCCCGTCGTCCCCGCCGCTCGATCCAAGGAGGTTTTTAGATTTTTTTCCCTTTGTGATCAGGTCGACCTTAACCCTGTGAAAGTAAAAGCTGGTGGAGATGTGATGAATGTGCGGCGGATGACAGGCTGCTTGTTAAGGTCACAGTTCTTCAATTATTCGATCTGACTGCAAGTGACTCTGCAGAGGTGTAAATTGGGAAGTTGTCAGTGTGAGGCCTGATGCATATTTTACACCCGACTTCCAGAGCTCGACGAGAAAAATCAAAGTGTCAGACATTGAGCGCTAAATAATAGAAGCCGCGCATCAGGAGGATCTCCACCATCAAAACAATGGAGCCGCTCCGTCCTGGAAGAAGTATCCCACCGGCCCGGCTACACCGCGTACCGGCTACCGGGAACCCGAAGGGCCCGAGACCAAAAGACGACTCTGCAAACTATATGTGATTGTTAATTATTGGCTTTCAGTTATAACTAAACATCTCCCTCCTGTGTATAAAGCGCCCCCTGCAGAGCCTGTGTATACAACACCCACTGCAGAGCCTGTGTATACAGCACCCCCTGCATATTCCATGTATACAGCACCCCCTGCATATCCCATGTATACAGCACCCCCTGCAGAGCCTGTGTATACAGCACCCCCTGCATATCCCCTGTATACAGCACCCCCTGCATATCCCATGTATACAGCACCCCCTGCAGAGCATGTGTATACGGCACCCCCTGCATATCCTGTGTATACAGCACCCCCTGCATATCCCCTGTATACAGCACCCCCTGCATATCCCATGTATACAGCACCCCCTGCAGAGCATGTGTATACAGCACCCCCTGCATATCCTGTGTATACAGCACCCCCTGCATATCCCATGTATACAGCACCCCCTGCATATCCCATGTATACAGCACCCCCTGCAGAGCCTGTGTATACAGCACCCCCTGCATATCCCATGTATACAGCATTTCCTGCATATCCTGTGTATACAGCACCCCCTGCAGAGCCTGTGTATACAGCACCCCCTGCATATCCCATGTATACAGCACCCCCTGCATATCCCATGTATACAGCACCCCCTGCAGAGCCTGTGTATACAGCACCCCCTACATATCCCATGTATACAGCACCCCCTGCATATCCCATGTATACAGCACCCCCTGCATATCCTGTGTATACAGCACCCCCTGCATATCCCGTGTATACAGCACCCCCTGCATATCCCATGTATACAGCATTTCCTGCATATCCTGTGTATACAGCACCCCCTGCAGAGCCTGTGTATACAGCACCCCCTGCATATCCCATGTATACAGCACCCCCTGCATATCCCATGTATACAGCACCCCCTGCAGAGCCTGTGTATACAGCACCCCCTACATATCCCATGTATACAGCACCCCCTGCATATCCCATGTATACAGCACCCCCTGCATATCCTGTGTATACAGCACCCCCTGCATATCCCGTGTATACAGCACCCCCTGCATATCCCATGTATACAGCACCCCCTGCAGAGCCTGTGTATACAGCACCCCCTGCATATCCTGTGTATACAGCACCCCCTGCAGAGCCTGTGTATACAGCACCCCCTGCATATCCCATGTATACAGCACCCCCTGCATATCCCATGTATACAGCACCCCCTGCAGAGCCTGTGTATACAGCACCCCCTGCATATCCTGTGTATACAGCACCCCCTGCATATCCCATGTATACAGCACCCCCTGCATATCCCATGTATACAGCACCCCCTGCAGAGCCTGTGTGTACAGCAGATTTTGGATATACAGCACCCCTGCAGAGCCTGTGTATACAGCACCCCCTGCAGAGCCTGTGTATACAGCACCCCCTGCATATCCCATGTATACAGCACCCCCTGCATTTCCTGTGTATACAGCACCCCCTGCAGAGCCTGTGTATACAGCAGATTTTGTATATACAGAACCCCTGCAGAGCCTGTGCATACAGCACCCCCTGCATATCCTGTGTATACAGCACCCCCTGCATATCCCATGTATACAGCACCCCCTGCATTTCCTGTGTATACAGCACCCCCTGCAGAGCCTGTATATACAGCAGATTTTGTATATACAGTACCCCTGCAGAGCCTGTGTATATCGCACATATGCATGTTGATGCAGATGACAAACAACCCTGCGTGCATGCCTTATCCTGCCCCCCCCCCCCCTCCTCTTTTTGAGACCCCCAGAGCAGCTTATTATTTGTATACCCCCAGGAGGCTTCTGCACTTTACCTGCAAATTCCATGTAACACAGTAAGTCAACTCCTGAAAAAAGTTACAGGTACAGAAGTTACAAGACTAAGAGAAGGAATATCCGAAGATGTTGTATTAGGACACCAGGGGAGCGTGGAGAGGTAAGTATAGGCTGTTTGTTATGTTCTGCGTCTGGACAGCAACATATTAAAAGTAAATTCTTGGAGTAATACCCCTTTAAATGCAAATGAGGAATTTCCACAATATTTTAATAATGAGGAAAACTATTGAACTTATAAATATATGAAAAGAAGGAACAAATATAAAGAAGAGAGATAGAAAAAAAGGGAGAAAGAAGAAACGAAAAACAGGGAAGAGAAAAGGTGGAGGAAATCTACATTGATAAATTTGTGGAACTCAATGTGCAGTAAATCCTCGCAGGACAAAATGCGTCGGAACAGATTTTAGATGCGAGTTCTGCAAAGTTTCATTTCCACCTCCATTTGCCGTGTGAACAAGCTCTGAGGATGCAGGAGATTTGTCACAGTGTCTCAGGCTGTTAAGGGTCCGTTCACACTATGGAATTAGCGCAGAATTTGAGTCTGCGCCGCATGAAGTTCCGCTTGTCCCATTGATTCAATAGGATGTCTCACATCCACCCCCAAAAATTGACATTTTTGAGCAAAACATTTCCCACAGTTTAGGCATATGGTGTGACATTTAAAGAGGACCTGTCACCCCCAGTGCCGGGGTGACAGGCTCCCGACCCCCCGTTAGAGCCCCCTATACTTACGTGATCCCGCCGGGTCGCGCTTCCTGAGCCGGTCGGGTCACGGAGATTTCAGCGCCCGAAGCCCGGCACGCGCGCTGAGAGATGAGTCCAATGCCCATAGAGAATGACGGAGCATTGGACTCCCCATTCATTCTCTATGGACGTCTGACTCTGCTGTCAGCGCGAGCGCCGGGCTTTGGGAGCTGATATCTCCGTGACCCGGCCGGCTCAGGAAGCGGGACCCGGCGGGATCACATAAGTATAGGGGGATCTAACAGGGGGTCCGGAGCCTGTCACAGGTGACAGGTGTCCTTTAAGCCAAGCTACTTTGTAGGACGAGGTGCAACAATCTATCACACAGCGCATGCACCAATGCAAATTGAAGCAAAATTAACAGTAAAATCTATTCTGTAAATTTATGTCGTTGTTTAACTTTCTCTGCTTTTCTACAGTCTTTCAGGGTCCAGTTTTCTAAATTATTTTTCATTTCTTGGAAATTCGAAGTTAATAAACAGAAGTTTTTCATCTCTTTGCCTTAGTGCAGAGCGATCACATAATGCACCTCTCCATTAGGAGAATCTGTCCTGCTCTTTATTACACAGACAATCCATTGGCATGAAAGGCCACTGTGTAATACTTCCTTTGCCCTGTGGTGGCGCTGCTGGAAATTGTAATAGGTTCTCCAGCTCTTACTTCTAATAGTAGCCGATTGCAGGGGGGAAAAAAACTTACTAACAATAAATCTTTTGTTCTGACTATAGATTGGTGAAAGTAATGAGTAGAGATGAGCAGACTTTTCAAAAGTTCGAATTGGCAGGTTCACAAAGTTTTGGTGTAAAATTTGCAAACCTCCCAACCCTAACAAACTGCACTACAATAGCTAAACAATTGCAGGTGTTGGTGTGGTCCAGCTCTTCTCTATTTACTAGTCTGCTCTTCCCCGGTGTCCTCGGTCTCTGTTCTGTAGTGTCCCCGCAGCCATAATCTACCTCCGACAATCCCTGGCTGTGGTAATGTTCTGTCTTAGTCAGTCACTGACTAGTTGAGCAGGCTGTCACTTCAGGGATGAGAGTGACAGCCCGCTCAGCAGGTCACTGGCCCGGCATTTTCCCATCTCAGTCAGTTGCTCATTGGCTAATCAGGGTGTCACTCCAGAGATGAGAGTGACATCCCACTCAGCCAGTCTTTGGCCCTGGCACTTTCCCATCTCAGTCAGTCACTGATTGGCTGAGCAGGTTGTCACTCTAGAGTTGAGTGACAGCCCGATCAGCCAATCAGTGACTGACTGAGACGGGAAAGTGCCAGGGCCAGTGATTGGCTAAGCAGGCTGTCACTCCTGTTTTGAGATTGACAGCCCACTGAGCCAATCACTGTCTGTGGTGCTGAGCGTGCTGGAGACACCAGAGATGCAGAGGAGGACACCGTGGAGTGCGGACAGGTGAGGATACCACTCTTTTTTTTAATGCGTCCGTCATCTTAATTTAGCCAATTTAACCCCTAGGTGACCTTGGACGTAGCGGTATGCCATGCGTGCCTTTCCGCAGGCGACCCTAGGCATACCAGTACGTCCTGAGCTATGAAGGGCGCTCCGGAGCAGTGAGCAGCCGGGTCCTCAAGGTTAATGACAAGCTGCAGTAATCATGCTGCAGCATGTTATCAACCCCTTAAACACTGCGATGGCAGCGCAACTGCGGCATTTACGGCAGTTCCCTGTCACTTACCAATCGGGACCCCCGCAGTGTGACTGTGGGGTCCTGATCACTGTATCGGACCGCCAGAGGTCTCTTACCTTTCTCCGTGAGGTCCGATCATCTTCCTGCTCATTGAGTCTGCCACAGGCCACAGGCAGGCTCAATGAGCAGAACGCCTATAACGCTGATCAATGCTATGCCGATGGCATAGCATTGTACAGTGTCTGCAATCTAATGATTGCAGGTAAAAGTCTCCCAGGGGAACTTAAAATGTGTAAAAAACAAAAACAAAAAAAAACTGTTTTTATAAATACCCCAAAGCCCCTCCCCCAATAAAAGTTAAAATCACCCCCCCCCCTTTCACATTATATAAATTAAATATATAAAAATAAATAAAAAAATAAACATAATATATACCGTAGCGTGCGTAATTGTCCGTTCTCTTAAAATATAACAATCGCAAATGGCGTAAACGAAAAGAGGAGAAAAAGGATCAGGATTACCGATTTTTTTGTGACATTATATATAAAAACCAAATGTATTAAAAAGTGATTAAAATTTCCGAGCTACACAAACATGGTATTAATGAAAACTAGAGATCATTGCATAAAAAATGACACCACATACAGCCCCGTAGGTGGAAAAAAATCAAACCGTTATAGGCGTCACAATATGGACACTTTAATAATAATTAATTGCAAAAATAAAAGGATTAATTAAAAAATATATAAAACATTAGAGAATCTGTGTGAACCTGCATGTGGTTGTGTTCGGACTGACCTATAGAATAATGGTATCATGTCGCTATTACCGTATAGTGCATTACGTAGACACAGGAACCCCCCAAAAGTTACTATTTTGAATTTTTTTTTATGATTTCACCAATTTATATCTTCATAAATAATATATTTGGGATTCCATCATACATGTTACGGTAGAATAAAAGACGCCATTACAAAGTACAACTATTCCTGTAACAAACAAGCCCTTACATGGCCCTGTAGATAGAAAAATGAAAGACCTTGAGCTCTTAGAAGGGGAAGAGGAAAAAAACAAAACACACAAAAAAAAAATTTGCACGGTCCACTGGGTCATTTTGGGCCTGGTCCTCAAAGGGTTAAATTTTAATTTTGCAAAAATTTGCTTCATTTACTCAGCTTATTTTTGCAAACTTTGTTGCGATTTGCTTCACTCATCACTAGTAATAACCCTTATGTTCTGATCTTCAAGTATTAGCTTGTTCACAAAAGAAAATAATTGACTTTCTGACAATAATAATAAAAAAAACAACATCAACATGCTGTAATAATATATTTTCCTAATTAGTAAAAAAAAAACATAAAAAACTACAAGATGAAAGTAATCTCCACCAATATTCCTTGTTAATTGACAGCACAAAGTGAGAATCGCATTACACGTTATTATAAGCCATAAATCAAAAGCATGGGGGTCAATGAGTTCTCCTAGACCTTGTGTGTCTCTTCCCGAGAAGCTGCGACACTGTGATGTTCCGCTATGTCACATTGTTTGGATATTGTTACAATGTTAGCTGTCACAAGATGCCGTAAGAAGGTGCCAAGGACTCTGTGGTAAGATTTTGTTCTTTCAAGTCAACAAGTCTGATTAAAAAAAAAAAAAAAAAAATCCTGGTGAAATTCTTCATCCACGATAGAGAGGTCAATTATATTAGCATATTCGAGAAAAAGAATCAGCATGGAAGCTTTGAAAATCAGGCTGGTGAAATAATTTCATTAGCAGAAATTGTTTTATAAATCAGTCTTCCCTCCTTGAGCTTAATGAAATGAATATTTAAGGAAAATGATTTATGAAAGTGTTTTTTTTTCTTCTTCTTCTTCTCCTCGGCTGAAGCAGTGAGGTATTTCACATCTGAGAATATGCTAAATCGACACGCATACAGTCAACTTCAATCTGAGGGATGAATAAAGTTAGAATAATCAGTCACATCAGGAATTACGGCACAAATGGCAGAAATTAACCCAAACAAAGAGTCTCCTAATAAAACTGGCGATTATCGGCTAATTACGCCATCTCTGATCTGCAGTCAATGGAGGGAAGGACTTTGTGTGAAGACATTGAGGTCATATCATCCATCAAGAGCCACAGAAGTCCCAGCAGTCCTCTAGATCATCTTTATCTTTAGTCTCCTTTGCCATTTCCTTCTTATTATTTTCCTTCTCCTTCTTACCGTATTCTTCTGTACCGTTTTGAATTTTTTTGTTTTTCCACTTTGTATCTTTTTCTCTTTCTTGTTGTTTTCTTTTGGTTGATTTGTTTTTCCTATTTCCATCTTTCCATATTTTCTTACTTATTTTTTTCTTTTTCTTACTTTCAACTTTACATCATCTTCTTCTCATCATCATTTGTTGGTTGGGGGGGGGGGGGTCGGAGGGCAGAGCATCCTTACGCTGAACCCAACCCACTGTCCCAACATACATGGTTGATCAACTTGGCGTCCCCCACCTGGTTGATGGTCCAACGAATAAACTAAGCCGACATTTTGGAACAAAACTAAACAGTAAACTAGAAGACAGCATCAGAACCAAAGTCAGTACCTGAAAGAGAACAGTCCAACCAGGAGGTCTTAACTAATCCAACTCAGTAGGCAAAGCAAAGAGTCATAATCCAGAAGCAGCGGTCAGAAGAAGAGTTATCCATGGAAACTCTAGTAATGGGCGGATACAGCCGGCAACCACCAGTTTAAATGCACCATTCCGAGACAGAATGGAACGCCGATCCCAAGCCAAGTGTCCACGCCAACAAGCCTGGCTGTCATCAGGGTTGGTCACAAGGACAACGGAACAACAACCCCAATGGTGGAGCAGAGATGCCAGATCATCGTAAGTGACAACAAGTAAGTATATGAGTTCATCGTTGGATGTGTTCTTCTCATTTTTATATTTTATCATCATTCATTTTTCTCTTGAATGCAATTTTTTTTTTGCTTTGTACTTACTATAGTAGAATTTTTTTTTTAAATACAGTAGATCTTTATTAATAATTAATATTTTTTTTTCCAATTTTAGTGTAGAGATAGTGAGGCCTAGTTGTATGGCGTTACATGAGAGTTCAGAGAAAGATCTAGGAAAAGTTTAGGTAGGGTTAGGGCCAGTTCCAGTGTTTCTGGTTTTGATCACCTGTTTTATTCCTGGTTGGCATCATTAGTATTTTATCCCTCATGTCTCTTATTAGTCATCAAATGGTGATGTCCCAACTTTATTCATAGCAAGGACCCAGGATACCCAGCTCTGCAGTTTACTGGAGTGAAGATGTGCAAATCTATATGGTCAGATTTAGTTCACATTTTACAATAAAATTTGAATTTGTTAAAATCTTACGTTTTTATGATCCAAAATGGGATTTTATTTTAAAATTAACATGGAAGTCTAATTAAAAAAAATTGGACCCTAAATTAATTTGAGAGGTTCACTCATCTCAACTAGTGATGGTGATGTCACGGTTAGTGATTGGCTGAGTGGGCTGTCACTTATGAACAAGAATTCCAGCCCACTCAGCCAATCACTGGCCGCTGCAATTTCCTATCTTAGTCACTGATTGGCTGAGCAGGTTGGAGACAGCTGGAGACACCGGTGACCCGTAATGGAACATCAAGGGAGCACAGATAGCTAAGCAGGCCCTTTTTTGTGTTATTTTTATGTGTATTTTATAGTGCAGCCGCCATCTTTACAAACTCGTTCTGAACTTTTCACTTTATGTCACATACAGTATTTATCTGCTCGGTTTGAGGTGCTGGCAGGGACTCGCTTATGCACGTTCGCGGCCTGGAGGTTAACCCTCTGGAAAAGTGGGAGGCTAGGCTAGGAAGGTTCCTCCTACACCCTCCTGCAAATTCTACATGTTATGTACATATAGCAATGTTTTGTCTAGGGTCCTTTCTCACATGCACCTATTAGTGTAACCACTAGATGGCAGAAAATTCACATCACTCACCTAAGTTAATATACATTGTCATAAATCACATTAGAAATAACATTGCAAAGTGAAAATAATAAAATCCAGTGAGAGAGAACTGCAACCATTCTCCAACCGGTGTATTACATAGCAGGATCTGTAGTGGGATACAGCGTTAGTGGGGTGCATGTCTCCCCATACTTTATGGCTCCATCCTCATGGAATTTCCCTCTAAACAATCTACATAATGGTTATTTCTCCTTTCTGCTCTATCTCTGCGGAGGATACAGGTAGAATTACGACCTGACTCGTGGCTATCATTAAAAAAGATGGTACATAAGAAAAATGCTGGCGGCCATTAATATCTCGTAGACCTTTAATTGGCTACTTCTTCAGCTTTGAAGCTCCTGCGATTCCTCCCCAAACTGTTTGAACTAAGTTTTATGCTAATGAAAGTTTCCATGTCAGAGTGAAATAAAATGCAGGAGGAAATTACACATTAAAATAAAGCGAGCATTATGCTAACGAAGCCGGCGGCAAATCTGTTTATAGAAAGCGAATCAGACGATATCAAACACAATAATGCGCTTTACACAGCTGTAGTTTAATCACATCTCAGGTGCTCCAGGCAACCGGGCAACCTATGGCTTCATTTTATTGTGTGTTGTAGCCTCCCAGCCCAGAGTGCCTGCTCACTAACTCTGCAACATATTGTCAACCAACCCGGACGTGTTGTCGGCCGTATACGAGCAGGTGTACATTTACAAAGCTACAAATCACAGGAATCACTGAAATCTGCAAGCCAGGACCCCGAGATCACTGTCAGACTGACAACAACGTTATGTGATTGTACTGGAAAGAAACAATGATGGTGCTGCCTTAGTCTATAAATTAAAGGGATATCTCAAAAAAAGTTTTTTGTTTTTTTTTTTCAAATCAACTGGTGCCATAAAATGCCAGAGATTTGTAATTTTCTTCTATTAAAAAAATATTCAGTCTTCCAGTACTTATCAGCTGCTGTATGTCCTTCAGGAGGTGTTGTAGTCTTTCCAGTCTGACACAGTGCTCTCTGCTGCCACCTCTGTCCATGTCAGGAACTGTCCAGAGCAACATCAAATCCCCATAGAAAACCTCTCCTGCTCTGGACAGTTCCTGACATGGACAGAGGTGGCAGCAGAGAGCACTGTGTCAGACTGGAGAGAATACACCACTTCCTGCAGGACAAACAGCAGCTGATAAGTACTGGTAAACTAAAGATTTTTAAATAGAAGTAAATTACAAATCTATATAACTTTCTGAAATCAGTTGATTTTTTTTATAGACAAATCTCTTTATGACACCAACTTATTTGAAATTTTTTTTAAAAAATGGCGAACAAACCCTTAACAATTGTTTTCTTTTCTTCATTATTTTGAGCTCTGCGGATCTCACCTAACATTTGCCAACCCCATGTTCTTTTTTAGGTTATGTTTACACACAGTAAAATAAACGCCAAATACCCCCGTAAAATAGATATAAAACACAGACATATTTTGACCCAAATAAAATCTATGGAAGAAAACGGTGTCTCAAAATTTAATTCAACCAATTTTATTTATTTTACTTCTGCTTGTATTTTTCTGTGTGTGTGAACATAGCCTGAGGCCAGAATGTTTCGCCACAACAAGGAGTGGAATCAACAGAGACTGGCCACAACCGCGCAACCCCCTTTTTTTTGGCCACTTGATGGCCATTTTTTTGGCATGCCTGCCATTTTGCAGCCAAATTTTGCAGCCAGTATTTCTAAATAATTTTTTTTGGGAAAAAAAAAAAGGATGCTATTTAGCCACAAAGGGAACCCGTCTGGGAAAAAAAGGCCATCAAATGGCCTAAAAGACACTGTGTGGCTATGTTCACACTATGTAAAAACATGTCTGTATTTTATAACACCGGCCATATTTGCGCAAACAACGGCCGTTATTTGCACAATTACGGCCGGTGTTATGAAATACGGACGTGTTTTTTTACGTAGTGTGAACATAGCCTGTGGTTGTGGTCAAAAACTATAATGGACTTTTTTGTGCTTTTGACCCACTCCTGGTAATGATTAAAAATACAGAGGGAAATTCTGATCAAAATGCTATGTGAGAACATAGGGAGAAATGTATCGATGCCAGTACACCAGTCTTAGATATAACCCCCCCCCCCCCTTTCCCCACCTGGATTTACTAAGATGTGCACGGCCCGACTCTGAGGAGCAAACGAGCACTGTCAGCACTCGTTTGCTCCTGTTTCCCTGCTCTCTGCTGCCGCTATTCCACGTGACTGCAGCGAGCGGGTGAGTGTGGGAGGGGTCGCGGGGAGCTGCAGGGGTGGGGGGGCTGGCCGGGTGATCGCTGATTGTCCAGGCAGCCCATAATATATAGGGGCGGTCTGCTGCCACCACTCCTATTGCACGGACTGATGGCAGCAGATCGCTGCTATATAAGTTGTTTGTCTTTCAACATGTTGAAAGACAAACGACTTCAACGATCAGTCAACATGTACGATGTCGGCTGATCGTTGCCTTCTATTCCACGGGATGGTAACGGCTGATATCGGCCAATATAGGCCGAATACAGCTAATAGTCATTCCGTGGAATAGGGCATTTAGTAAATCTGTCCG
This sequence comes from Dendropsophus ebraccatus, assembly GCF_027789765.1. Taxonomy (NCBI): domain Eukaryota; kingdom Metazoa; phylum Chordata; class Amphibia; order Anura; family Hylidae; genus Dendropsophus; species Dendropsophus ebraccatus. The sequence continues at coordinate 100,327,619 of NC_091463.1, read as the reverse complement.
ACCTCCTGGAGCAGGTATTGCGCAACAAATCTACACCGGCTCGAAAGCTGATATCATGATAAATCAGGCGAGTGGGGGTAACAGCTGGCGAATCTGCCACTTTTCCATGCCGTGCGACAGGGGCGCATGTTGATAAATCTCCCCCATAGTATATAAATTAAATCTCACCTATTATTCTGCAATTATTTTCTTAGTGAGCTTTTCTATTTTATTTACTAAGCACAATAGCGGCACCCATGAAGTTACATAGGCTGAATTATGGAGGAGCGGTACAGTACTGTCTGTGCCTACACCAATTACATGGAGATGATTTCAGGTTACCAAGATATTTCACAGGGAAATAAAAAAGAGGTGGTACCATGAGTTTCCTCGCTCTGTATAGGAGGGGGGCATATGGTTGGAGTTTTATCTGTACCCATGGAAGAAACAGGGAGACAGTACTACCTGTATATACATCTTTATTAGTAAGTGAGAAAGAGAGGCAGGACCATCTGGAATAACAGAGTAAAAGTACAATCGATAACTTTCCAAGATTAATTAAGTCAGTGCTATTACTACATGATTACATGAAGAGAGGAAGGAACAAGGAGGCAGTACAGTTTGAACCTGCATCAACTACAGGGAGAGACAAGGAAGAAGTACTCTCTGTATAGATTACATAGATAAAGGAAGGTAGCACTATCTGTACCTACATAAACTACAGGAAGAGACTAGAAAGAAGTACTATCTGCATAGACTACATAGATACAGGAAGGCAGCACTATCTGTACCTATATCAACTACAGGGGAGACCAGAAAGAAGTACTATCTGTATAGACTACATAGATACAGGGAGGCAGCACTATCTGTACCTATATCAACTACAGGGGGAGACTAGAAAGAAGTACAATCTGTATAGACTACATAGATTCAGGGAGGCAGCACTATCTGTACCTATATCAACTACAGGGGGAGACTAGAAAGAAGTACAATCTGTATAGACTACATAGACACAGGGCGGTAGAACAATCTGTACCTACATAAACTATAGGGAGAAACAAGAAAGAAGTACTATCTGTAAAGATTACGCAGATACAGAGAGGCAGCACTATCTGTACCTACATAAACTAAAGGAAGAGACAAGTAGGAAGTACTATCTGTATAGATTAAATAGATACAAGGAGATAGCACTATCTGTACTTACATCACATATAGAGAGAGATGGGGAGGTAGTAATACCTAGATTCTTCTGGAGGGTTTCTCTAATGTAACCTATTGGTAATAATAAGCACTACTATAATCAGATGTATACCGCTTCCTGTGCTCTATTTCCATATCTTGCATCCACATTGCTGTTGCAGCCAGAATTGTTCCATATTCCTCTTCCATCGAGTCTTTGATCTGACCAAGCTCGGATCCTCTCCCCATACCCACCATGCATTGAGTTGCTGCCATGTGATTGGCTGAG
>NC_091463.1:100271172-100321172 GCF_027789765.1 Dendropsophus ebraccatus | reverse complement strand
GACACTTGGGGTACAGGATAGTGACACGCTGACACTTGGGGTACAGGATAGTGATACACTGACACTTGGGGTACAGGATAGTGACACACTGACACCTGGGGTACAGGATAGTGACACACTGACACCTGGGGTACAGGATAGTGATACTTGGGGTACAGGATAGTGACACTTGGGGTACAGGATAGTGACACACTGACACTTGGGGTACAGGATAGTGACACACTGACACTTGGGGTACAGGATAATGACACTTGGGGTACAGGATAATGACCCTTGGGGTACAGAATAGTGACACACTGACACTTGGGGTACAGGATAGTGACACACTGACACTTGGGGTACAAGATAATGACACTTGGGGTACAGGATAGGGACACACTGACACTTGGGGTACAGAATAGTGACACTTGGGGTACAGAATAGTGACACACTGACACTTGGGGTACAGGATAGTGACACTTGGGGTACAGGATAGTGACACTTGGGGTACAGGACAGTGACACTTGGGGTACAGGATAGTGATACACTGACACTTGGGGTACAGGATAGTGACACACTGACACTTGGGGTACAGGATAGTGACACTTGGGGTACAGGATAATGACCCTTGGGGTACAGAATAGTGACACACTGACACTTGGGGTACAGGATAGTGACACTTGGGGTACAGGATAGTGACACACTGAAACTTGGGGTACAGGATAGTGACACACTGACACTTGGGGTGCAGGATAGTGACACACTGAAACTTGGGGTACAGGATAATGACCCTTGGGGTACAGGATAGTGACACTTGGGGTACAGAAAAGTGACACATTGACACTTGGGGTACAGGATAGTGACACTTGGGGTACAGGATAATGACCCTTGGGGTACAGGATAGTGACACACTGACACTTGGGGTACAGGATAGTGACACTTGGGGTACAGGATAGTGACACACTGACACTTGGGGTACAGAATAGTGACACTTGGGGTACAGAATAGTGACACGCTGACACTTGGGGTACAGGATAGTGACACTTGGGGTACAGGATAGTGACACACTGACACTTGTGGTACAGGATAGTGACACCTGGGGTACAGGATAGTGACACTTGGGCTACAGGATAGTGACACACTGACACTTAGGGTACAGGATAGTGACACACTGAAACTTGGGGTACAGGATAGTGACACACTGACACTTGGGGTACAGGATAGTGACTCACTGAAACTTGGGGTACAGGATAATGACCCTTGGGGTACAGGATAGTGACACTTGGGGTACAGAAAAGTGACACATTGACACTTGGGGTACAGGATAGTGACACACTGACACCTGGGGTACAGGATAGTGACACACTGATACCTGGGGTACAGGATAGTGACACTTGGGGTACAGGATAGTGACACACTGATACCTGGGGTACAGGATAGTGACACTTGGGGTACAGGATAGTGACACTTGGGGTACAGAATAGTGACACTTGGGGTACAGGATAGTGACACGCTGACACTTGGGGTACAGGATAGTGACACACTGACACCTGGGGTATAGGATAGTGACACACTGACACCTGGGGTACAGGATAGTGACACATTGACACTTGGGGTACAGGATAGTGACACACTGACACCTGGGGTATAGGATAGTGACACACTGATACCTGGGGTACAGGATAGTGACACTTGGGGTACAGGATAGTGACACGCTGACACTTGGGGTACAGGATAGTGATACACTGACACTTGGGGTACAGGATAGTGACACACTGACACCTGGGGTACAGGATAGTGACACACTGACACCTGGGGTACAGGATAGTGACACTTGGGGTACAGGATAGTGACACTTGGGGTACAGGATAGTGACACACTGACACTTGGGGTACAGGATAGTGACACACTGACACTTGGGGTACAGGATAATGACACTTGGGGTACAGGATAATGACCCTTGGGGTACAGAATAGTGACACACTGACACTTGGGGTACAGGATAGTGACACACTGACACTTGGGGTACAAGATAATGACACTTGGGGTACAGGATAGGGACACACTGACACTTGGGGTACAGAATAGTGACACTTGGGGTACAGAATAGTGACACACTGACACTTGGGGTACAGGATAGTGACACTTGGGGTACAGGATAGTGACACTTGGGGTACAGGACAGTGACACTTGGGGTACAGGATAGTGATACACTGACACTTGGGGTACAGGATAGTGACACACTGACACTTGGGGTACAGGATAGTGACACTTGGGGTACAGGATAATGACCCTTGGGGTACAGAATAGTGACACACTGACACTTGGGGTACAGGATAGTGACACTTGGGGTACAGGATAGTGACACACTGAAACTTGGGGTACAGGATAGTGACACACTGACACTTGGGGTGCAGGATAGTGACACACTGAAACTTGGGGTACAGGATAATGACCCTTGGGGTACAGGATAGTGACACTTGGGGTACAGAAAAGTGACACATTGACACTTGGGGTACAGGATAGTGACACTTGGGGTACAGGATAATGACCCTTGGGGTACAGGATAGTGACACACTGACACTTGTGGTACAGGATAGTGACACTTGGGGTACAGGATAGTGACACACTGACACTTGGGGTACAGAATAGTGACACTTGGGGTACAGAATAGTGACACGCTGACACTTGGGGTACAGGATAGTGACACTTGGGGTACAGGATAGTGACACACTGACACTTGTGGTACAGGATAGTGACACCTGGGGTACAGGATAGTGACACTTGGGCTACAGGATAGTGACACACTGACACTTAGGGTACAGGATAGTGACACACTGAAACTTGGGGTACAGGATAGTGACACACTGACACTTGGGGTGCAGGATAGTGACTCACTGAAACTTGGGGTACAGGATAATGACCCTTGGGGTACAGGATAGTGACACTTGGGGTACAGAAAAGTGACACATTGACACTTGGGGTACAGGATAGTGACACTTGGGGTACAGGATAGTGACACTTGGGGTACAGGATAGTGACACACTGAAACTTGGGGTACAGGATAGTGACACTTTGGGTACAGAATAGTGACACATTGACACTTGGGGTACAGGATAGTGACACACTGACACTTGGGGTACAGGATAATGACCCTTGGGGTACAGAATAGTGACACACTGACACTTGGGGTACAGGATAGTGACACACTGACACTTGGGGTACAGGATAGTGACACACTGACACTTTGGGTGCAGGATAGTGACATTTGGGGTACAGGATAGTGACACTTGGGGTACTGGATAGTGACACACTGACACTTGGGGTACAGGATAGTGACACTTGGGGTACAGAATAGTGACACATTGACACTTGGGGTACAGGATAGTGACACTTGGGGTACAGGATAGTGACACACTGACACTTTGGGTGCAGGATAGTGACATTTGGGGTACAGGATAATGACATTTGGGGTACAGAATAGTACCATAGGCTGTATCCTGTTGTCCAGTTTGTACTCGGGTGGTCTCCACCTTCCCCACATACCGGGAAGGCAGCGGGAGCCAAATGCTGATGGTTCGGATTCATACGAACCTGAACCTCGACCCTGTTCAATCATCTCTACTCCTGGTTCCTGCCAACTCTTCATTTCTTCCCTTCTGCTAAGTCCCGCCCTGGGCTGAGGGGCTAAATCCCCCCTTTTTGTGTTGTTTTTTCCGGGTCGTGATGTACCCTAAATCACGGAGAAAATGACATCCAGCAGGGTGCGGGAGCCTGGTGATGCGGCACATCACGGGCACGAGGGTCGGTAGGCATACTTTCTTTATTATGGTCCCCCACCCCTTTCCCAACAGGATTCCCCACCCCTGCCGGACTTCTTCTTTAAGATTTGGACTCATTAAGAAGTTAGAACTTTGGCCGTTCTACGGACGACAATATTCAAGTCTTGACTGACTCCTCCTCGCACCACTTTGCTTCATAAACTTTTATAAACAGCCGTTTCAGTTATAAATAGACTTTCGGGAACCAATAAAACTTTTTGACAAAGATTTTTTTTTTGCCTGGAAGTTTCTAATAACTTTGATTCATTTCATTTTACATAACTACATATTTAACACTCGCCAAAATTTACAGTTTCTTCAATTTTTGGCAACATCAGCTTCATTTTTATGCGTCCATTGGTAGGCTTTTTTTCCCCTTCTCTTTTCTTCTACTATTTTTCTGTCCCTGTCTTATTCGAGGCTTTCAATATTGTACAGTGATGTGTGAAATTACTAACCTAAAAATTGTCTCAAAGCTTTTATTGCAAACTTTGTAGTTCTCCCAATTCTGGTTTGTCTTCAACCTGGAACGAACATCGAATTTCGAGGAGTGACTGTGAATGAGATCTTTGCACATTGCTGACTCACCCCTTCGTAAAAGTTGAAAGTAAGTATTTTGCAAACAACTGAGACAGGATGGAATGAAAAAGGTCAATGCAAATGAATGAGACAAACTGCAGGAAGCTGATAGAAAACGGGCGATGAGGACTCAATACTTTAATGACATTTCCTGTTTAAAAAAGAAAAAAAAAAATATATTTTTTTTTTATTTTATTCATTTATATATTTATTTTTTTTGGGGGGCACAACAAATTGCTGTTCAAATAAATGTTATTGAATTGGCACAATTCAAATCCTCAACAAGTAGCTTTGGCCAATACTTTATAAGTTTAGAAGATTGTTACAGTTTGTTACTGACAGACTAGAGGAACGTTTGTAAAAATAACTAAAGTATGTTAATGAGTTATAACAAAGCAGATGCAATTTCTATTGGTCACGCATCATATCCTTAAATGTTGTACATGGACATACATGGAATGAGTATTACATGCTGGACTGGGATACATTGACCACGGCTGTATTTTTACCTAAAAATTTGTGTACAAAGCCTTAAGCTTTTTTTTTTTTTTTTTTTTTTTTTACTTTTTATAACATATTACCACGTAAAAAAAAAGGGGTCTGTGGAGCCTTAGTTGTGAGTGTCAAAACACGGGAATAGCCAGATATCCCTCCAGGGAAGGAAAACCTGTTGCCAAGAGGTGCCTCTTAGTGGGTCACCAAACCACCCGTATACGTAACCCCTTAAGTCCCACTCGGTTGTGAGTATTGGAACATATATAGGGAAATACTAGGGTGGCCTTTTTTTGCGTCAGTCTAACTGTGTTGCGACATGACAAGGGTTACCAAGGCAGGCGTCCATCCACCCACAGACAGCTGTTTCAGGGTATTTGCCCCTCATCAGTGTGGAGCAGGATTCCGGCTAACAGGGGCAATGAAAAATAGACCAACAAAACACAGCAATCACTGAGCTCAAGGAGATCAGCAAAAAAAAAAAGTACTCACTCAATGTATCAATGGAGACTCTTGAGTGAGTACTTGATTTTTTCCCCTGATCTCCCTGAGCTCAGTGATTGCTGTGTTTTGTTAACATATTACCACCAAACATCGCCGTGAAATGCAACTTAGGACTAATGCAGTGCACTATATTTGCTTTACACTTTCTGGATAGTAAAAAAAACATTGCTGTAATTTATAATCTTTAAAACTTTATCTAAAGTACATTTTCACATTTATTTGCCCTTGTTTTTGTTTTTATTTATTTATTTATCTTTGTATAACTCATAACTTGACTTGGAGATAAATTTTTTAGCCCCTCTCTGTGAAGATATTTTGTTTTTATTGTTATTATTAGGTAAATTAATACTCCTTTAAGCTAATATTTGGTATTTTATAGTAATAAAAATACAGAACTCATTAAAGATGCAGAACGTGTAGGGAACACTGTGCAAAAAAAATTATTTTTTTGGAAACATTGCAGGGTTGGAATTATGCAAATGAAGTAATGCTTCTGCCAAGGCATGTGGGTTTATGAAGCAAGATGGAAAAGTCCCGGCTCCCTTTCAAATCTTTTATTATATATTTATTTTTTGAGGCATTTATTTGCTATTTTCTCCCAAGCTATTGATATGTTTTTCTTCCTAAACAAATTCCGTTTTGAAATGGCTTAACATAAGTAATGGCTTTATTGCCAATGGCTGATAACAATGTTTCATCTCACAGTTGGTGGTCACTACAGCAAGAAAGTGCAAAACACACATACTATCATTTCATTCAGCACCAGTGAATATGGTCACTATTTTAACCCTTTCACAGTTTTTTTTTTTTTTTTTTGCATTTTTTGCACTTCTGTGACAGCACTAGTTCCACTGAGAACTGGCTCGGCTGGTTGCTATGGGTTCTATAGTTTTCTTGGTGCGGTCGGGGCCTCACCTCCCCCCTGCCCTGCCGAACTGCTCAGGGGTTCCGCACTCTGGTTATGCCTACTGGTGGCTGACACCACCAGTTAGCTCTGTGAGGGGGCTGGAGTCTCTGCCCCAATCATGCCCTCCAGCCTGTGATAGAGCCTCCTAGTGTGTGCCTAATCTACCAATTATATCCTGACTGTGTTATCCCAGTTTCTGATTTCGGCTTGGGTCCCTGACTCTCATTCTGGTTCTGACTTTGTACTGCAACGTTCATTTTTTACGGCCCGGATAGTGGACAGCTCATTCATTGTGTTTGTATTGTCTTGTCTGTCTTTGTGTTACACCTTATCCAGCGTAGCGACCAGTCTTCAGGTTGGGGCCGGCCTGTTAAGGAGTCAACAACTTCAAAAGGCAAAGTTTGGCGGGTGCAAGTGAAAGGGCTTCCCTTCATCCTGTGTCTCGGAGTCCCGTCCAAAAAATTACATTGTATACCCCAGTGCATAGAGCCAGGTCGGTGCACGGCAAAAGAACGACCCGGAGCGTGCCACTGGGCATGCCACTGGGATCCCCGCACCAATGCCGATAGGCCATTTAAACCAGGTCCAGCCTCCCATATCCAAGGGAAAGTATGCCTCTCTAATTCCACATACCAATAAATCTGCAAGCCAGTTCTCATTATTACACCCACCCATTTTACGCTATATCAGTGCTTATCCATATCGCAAGTTTCTCAGGGGTCCCCTGAGGAAGTGGACACTATACAAATTGTGCATAGCTGAACTTAACTGGAATTAACTATTAGTAGTAATTGTAGTAATTTGTTTGCATGGCTGTTTATAGCTGAATTTAATATAAACCTCATACTGCCTTCCTTGATACCAGTGCTAGGAATCCTGCAACACTGACAAATTTTTATGCTGATTGTGGAAGTTTTTAAACTGCGCTTCTGGCATACAATCCGCACTTCTGGTAGCAAGGACAATTTTTACACAAACCTACACCACATATTCACAATACATACAGTACATTTTTCCAAACCTTGCACATTTTTAAAATCCCACTCTTGCCCTTTATGCACCCAGGTGGTCGCTTCATGCAACTTTCTGTCAAATTATGATTCTATATACAGTATATATATATATGCAAATTTAATGTTAATAATTGAGATTCAAAATGGAATAACATAAAATTTCAAATGAGGAAAAAGAAGATAAAATTTCAAATTTGAAATAAAAAAAAATTCTGCATTCTATAAATGACTTATTCACGACAATTATAAATCAAACAGAATTCTTCATTTAAAAAACACAAAAGAAACAAGAACAAAGTCTATCTGTGTCCAGCCACAAGTCACACATACTGTACAATGATAAGACATACACTTAACCAAAACCCAAACTTTCTGGCTGGGTCCTGCGTCCGGGATCACCGCCCCACTCACTGGGACACTAACTAACCTGCGTGTTCCTAATGAAAATGTCGGAACTTTGTGCACAATAGCAAAGAGTAAACTAAATAAATGTAACTGAAGATGCCCCATTGACACAATGGGAAACCTTACTGGGCATAGCATGTGAGGTCAGTCATCTCCCATCTATTCATCTATTGTCTCCTTTATCTAATGGGATAATCACCTTTTACTACAACTCTGTATCACTTTCCAGCAGTCTCCTCCTTATCATCACATACAGAATCAGAAGTCTCAACTTAGAATGAAAACTTCAGGATTTTAGGATTATTTAGTAAAAAAAAATAGAAACCATTAGGTCACCATAGGAAAATCTAAATGTGTTGTCTGTTTATGAATGAGGGACCATGTGATGCACTTTACCGGTTCCATTTAAAGTTTACGTCACCCAACGTTCCTCACATAAACTCTTCTCTGTCATTGAAAGTTCTACCCGGCTCGGAACATAATGCCGGAACAATTTAAATTTTTCAATATATGTTATTGAGTTTCTTGTATGTGTCAATAGACTCTGCAGACGTCCACCGATGTTGATCATAATTATACAGTAATTTCAGCCCTCAGGTGCTCGCGGCTTATGACAAAAGACACATTTTGATGTTCGGAGCTAAAAGTGTCGAGCCGACTGTCGGCATAAACATAAAGGTTTGGTTTCTGAAAGACCTCATGCTACTTAGAAGAAAACTTGCTAATTTTACTCCTGTATTAGAATAAATAATAACCTCCCCCCCCCCTGGAAGTGTTTCTCCTGTGCAGACGCACTTGTGCTGGAATAGTCGACGTTCCGCTCTATAGACGGTAAACACTGAATCCGATATTGAGGAATCGCCCTGTGGGGTCTTTCTTGGCTTTTGTCTACCTCTCATAAAGTTTCCAAAATTAAATTGCAAGCTCCCAGGAGAAGCAGCGAACTGATTTCCTTTGTTCGGCCGTGAAGTGTAGAAAGTTGACGTTTCTATTGCGAAAATTACACAAAATTAACAGAACTGTAAGAAAGAGTTTTGTAGGACGTTCTCTGGACGTCAATTGTTTTCTGCCCCTCGGTTCTTCCCAATAAACAACTGCATAATTAGAACTGTTTTTGTTTGTCCCTCCTTGTCATCTAGGAGCCATAGTTGTTTCAGTTTTCCCATGTACAGAGCTGTATGAAGGCTTATTTTATGCTGAGTAAATTGTACTTTCTAATGATACCTTTCATATAACCATAAAGAAAGAAAAAACTAAAATAATATTTGTTGAAATCGTAAAATAAAAGTCAATAATGTAATATTTGGAGGTTTTCATGTTTGCACAGTGCACTTACAATAAAACTGACATGTTGTCTTCTTTCTGTAGGTCTGTCCGGTTACAACGATCCCCATGTTTACATTGATATTGTATTGTTTTGATACTTTAAGGCTGTGTTCACACTGAGTAAAAATAAAAAAAGAGAAAAAATTTCTACTTTTTCTTTTTAAAACGATGCTCGTTATTACTGACCTCAATGCAATGCATTAAAGTTAATGGAATGACGGACATCTAATGCAAACAGTGTATTAACCCCTTTATGACCAAGCCCAAAATTACCTGACTGACCGAGCCAATTTTCTTATTTACATTTTCATTTTTTTCCTCCTTCTAAGAGCCATAGCGCTATTATTTCTCTACCTACAGGGCCATGTAAGGGCTTGTTTTTTCCAGGAACAGGCGTACTTTGTAATAGCGCCATTCAATCTACCATAAAATGTATGGCGGAACCCCCCAAAAATATTATTTATTTTTTATTAGGTGAAATCTATGTTCTCACTACGTATATTTTCGTAAAACTATGGCCGTTGTTGCCGATTGCAACAACGGCCGTGATTAATATGAAAATATACATTCCATTGCTGTCTATGGAATCCCAGCTGGAGTGTATACACATGGTAAACACTCCGGTCGCGATCCCTAGTGGCGCATCAAGAAACTGACATGTTAGTTTTCTACGGCCGATATTCAGTGAATAGAGAGCACATTATGGAGCGAGCGGCTCTGGCCATATGCTCCATAGTGGGCAAAGGAGAGATCTGATGTGTGCGCGCAAACCCGGCCGGGTCACAGAACGGTGGGTCTCTTCTCTTACAAGGTCTGAACATGGCCTTATATAGCTTCCCTAATTTTTTTTTTTTTTTTTTTTGCTAAATAAACATTGGTTGGGTATGAGGGATCTTATTGACCTTTAGTTTTAAATGATACCACTTTGGTGTCGATTGGACTTTTTGATCATATGTAATTATTATTATTATTATTATTATTTTTTTTCCCCTAATATTTATCATGACAAAAAAAAATCTGCGTACACAATAAACAGCATTACAGTTTAGCAGACTGGACAATTGTGCACACAGTGATACCTAACATGCTTACTTTTTTATATGTAAAATAGGACAAAGGAGGGTGATTTGGATTTGGAATATTAATAGGGATTTATATATTTTTAAAAACTTTATTTTATTTTTTTTCACACTTTTTAAGTCTCTGTAGGGAGCTATTACTGGTCATCCAATCATTAGATTGCTTATGCATAGCATGGCATAGCATTGATCAGTTTTATCTGCGTTCTGCTCATAGAGACTGCCAGAGGCATATATTATGATGAGACATCCCAATCGGAGCACACAGAGGTAAGTAGTGAGGTATGACGTGAGCTCAGTTTCTGATCTTGCTTCATAGACCCCTGTGCATTATGCACTGGTGCTCCTAGATGTGGGGACCTGGTGAGGTTTGTAGCTTACGTGAGTAGTGAGTGTGAGAGTTAGTTGTGGTGCACCGTTTATCTCTAATAGTCGCACCTACATCATGGCGGTGGTGAGGAGCCTTCTGTGACACATAGATTGTTTCCTGATGATAAATGAATCAATGGCTCCTCCTGGTGCTCTCAGCCAATCAGATGCCTCACTCCTGCTCCTCCCCCTTCCCTCTCACAGCATACAGCCTCACAGTCACAGTAACTGAAGCTGCCTCCCCCTCCTCTCCCCTCCACAGTTTATTTCTATTACAGAGATCATTTTCTGATGACTGAGAAGCCGCCGGGAAGTTAGACGACACATCTCCCTAATAAGATATTATCCATTTTTTATCAATTCCCATATTCCGCTGAATTACAAACCTAAGTGTAATGAATGTGACAGGTGCCGTTTAACATCCCATTCCCAACGCATTTCTTCTATATTATATGATATATGTTTGATATTTATCAATTCGATGCAAGAATTCAAAATAAATAAGGATCATTTCCATCCTATAGAGCGGATAAATCAGAGACAAGGCCGACAGCATCTCATCTCTGACAGAACGTCTCGTAGACGATTCCTTTCTAGTGACAGATGTTAATAATATATGGAGCTAATATGACTGCAGTAAAAACCTTTGCAGCAATTTCGCCCCTCTAAGCCTTACATCAGCGCTTACATTCTCTTAGCAAATGACACAATAATAGACATTGTGGAGATTACGCGGAATGATGTATATTGTGAGAGCACTTATCAGGAGCCTGTCAGGTGTTATGGGTAGTAAAACCCTCCATTCCCCCCACACGAGAACTCAAGTCACTTCTTAAACAAGCGCTGAGCTCCATTTGGGCATATGACTAATGTAGAATTAAGCTGACTTCAATGCTTCCTTTATTGCCATCAAATGGTCGGAAGCAGAAAAAGAACTGAACATTTCCCTGTTTATTGCTGCAAAAAAAAAAAAAAAAAAGAGATAGAGAGAGATGTCACATCCATTCGCGTCTAAGAGAACGCTCACATTTCTGACAACTTAGTTTGATGCAAACTCCGAATGTTAATCAATTATTTCATAAATCACCTTGGAAGTGGATCACGTTCTGCTGTGAAGTCGCCGGAGTGAAATAAACAGATCAATCCGCAAGACGACGGAGGAAATATTCCCAGCTAAGACGTTCACTGGCGAAATGTTATTCTCAGAGTAGTTGTCTGTTCTGTTCCGGGAACAACGTGGATAAGGGTGGAGTCGCTGACATGTAAAAATTTGGCTTTGGCTTTGGACGTTTTTTGCTGTTTAAAATAACGTCTGTTTTTGCCGCAATTTAACTGACTGCAATGATAATACATTAAAGTCAATGGAAAGGAGGATGTCCGATGCACACAGTGTATTGAATAACGGACGTTTTTACCATGGACGCCAAAAAAATGCACATGATCATTATTTTCTGACGTCTTTTGCAAACAGCGGACATTTTTTATTAGTTGTTCACACACAGTTTTTCTTCTGTCACCGTTCTTTCTCAGTTTTTACTATTAAATTAATTGACTTTTCAATAAAGCCGCACCCAAAGTCCAATTAATAACCAAACTAGAGTAATGTACCAACAGCCGTCATTGCACTAAGGGGAGGCCAGACAGTTAAATGAAGTCCGTTATTTTAGACTAAAATGATGGACGTAATTTTAAACAGAGCTCAAAAAACGTTGTGTGAACATAGCCTATTTTAGAAAAAAACTACCAATAAAATACTGTACCTTATTCATCACAAATCACTCCCCACCAGGATAAATTTTCTAGTGTAAAAAATGCCTGTCTGGATAAATCCCCCCCCCCCCCGTTTTAAAAACTCTTTAATGTCAAAGGCCATTAAAATAACAAACGTTATTATCATTATCAGCTATTTGTGAAAAATAGAGAAATAATGGATGGAATATCATAAAACATTAAAGACTGTAAGGGTAAATTCACACGGGCGGATCCGCAGCTAATCCGCAGCTAACTCGCAGCTAATCCGCAGCTAATACGCACTAACCAAACATGCTGCTAAAAACGCACTAAACCTAATGGAATCATTATCACAGCTGAATCTTGTGTATTAATACTTGCAGCTTGAAACTCCTGCGGATTCGCCCGTGTGAATTTACCCTAAGACTGTATTTCTCTTAAAAAATAAAAGAATAATACTTGTTGCAATTTATTTTTTAAAGAAATCAACAGGGGTTGTGATCGCAAGTAAAAATGTGTGAAGTTTTCAAAAATTTGGCATACCAGGTTTGACAATTTTTGGCTTAAGAAATGAACTTTAACTATACACAATTGTTTAGCTGTTTTGGTCCAGTACTTACCTGTCCATGCTCCTCCAGTGTCCTCCTCTGGATCTCAAGTGCCTTTAGCTGCTTCCAGGCTACTCTGGTGTCTTTAGCCGCATCCAGCCCACTCAGCCAATTACTGACTGCGATGAGACATGGCTGCGGCCAGAGATTGGCTGATCAGGCTGTCACTCTTCAGACAAAACTGCTAATTATATTTCCAACTATGCAGCTGACTAACAGACACTGCTCTTTGTTGTGCAACAATTCAGCCAGTATAATGTCACTGTGTGGTTACAGAGACTTTAGTGCTGTGTGACAGGAGAGCTGACCATACAATGCAAGCACTCCCAAAATTCTCTGCTACTGAATGTGGACGTGCAGCAGCTGTACAGTCATGGCCAAAACTTTTCAGAATGATACAAATATTAATTTTTACAAAGTCTACTGCTTCAGTTTTTAAAATGGCAATTTGCATATATCCCAGAATGTTATACAGAGGGATCAGCTTAACAGCAATTACTTGCAGAGTCAATATTTGCCTAGAAAATGAACTTTATCTCCCAAAACACATTTCAACATCATTGCAGCCCTGCCTTAAAAGGACCAGCTAACATGGTTTCAGTGATTGCTCCATTAACACAGGTGTGGGTGTTGATGAGGACAGGGCTGGAGATCAATCTGTCATGATTAAGTAAGAATGACACCACTGGACACTTTAAAAGGAGGTTGGTGCTTGGCATCATTGTTTCTCTTCTGTTACCATGGTTATCTCTAAAGAAACACGTGCAGTCATCATTGCACTGCACAAAAATGTCCAAACAGGGAAGAGTATCGCAGCTAGAAAGATTGCACCTCAGTCAACAATCTATCGCATCATCAAGAACTTCAAGGAGAGAGGTTCCATTGTTGCCAAAAAAGCCTCCAAGGCGCCCGAGAAAGACCAGCAAGCGCCAAAACCGCCTCTTAAAATTGGGGTCAGCTTTGGGATGGGGCTACCAGCAGTGCAGAGCTTGCTCAGAAATGGCAGCAGGCAGGTGTGAGGGCATCTGCACTGTGCGAGGTGAGCGCTACCACCAGTCTTGTCTCATGCCAACTGTAACCGGCATCCTGAAACCATTCATGTGTGGGGTTGCTTCTCAGCCAAGGGAATCGGCTCTCTCACAGTCTCACAGCCTAAAAACACAGCCATGAATAAAGAATGGTAGCAGAATGTCCTCCAAGAGCAACTTCTACCAACTGTCCAAGAGCAGTTTGGCCACCAACAATGCCTTTTCCAGCATGATGGAGCACCTTGCCATAAAGCAAAGGTAATAACTAAATGGCTCAGGGAACAAAACATAGAGATTTTGGGTCCATGGCCTGGAAACTCCCCAGATCTTAATCCCATTGAGAATTTGTGGTCAATCATCAAGAGACGGGTGGACAAACAAAAACCAACAAATTCTGACAAAATGCAAGCATTGATTGTGCAAGAATGGACGGCTATCAGTCAGGATTTGGTCATCATTATCATCAATTTCAGGCCTTGTTTTGCGCTGTAAACAGATGAAAAAACTTTGTGTGGACATAAAAATGGCTAAAAATAAGGCCCAGTATACTCAACCGTAATTGAATATGGGCGTAAAAATAATGAACAAGTTTTGATGATTGATCTTTTTTTTTTTTTCTTTTACGACTTTCACAGTCGGTTTTAATTTAAATTGGCCACAGTTTTGCATTATCTTTGAGTACTTTTTATATATCTTTTTATTTATAAAAAAAAAATTGAGCATGCTGTAAATAATCTTAAAAAGTGGATAAAAACCTCAGCACTATCCAAGATTTCACTTACTGTTATTTCCTCGATACACTGCATGCACCAGGACACTGGTGGTGCTCTGCGGCTGCAGCACTCAATGCACAACATAGAAACTCAGAGGAAGAAGAAGGTAAACACGCCACTCACTAAAGTAGCAGTAGTAGTAGTAGTAGTAGTAGTAGTAGTAGTAGCAGCAGCAGGAGTAGTAGTAGTAGTAGTAGTAGTAGTAGTAGCAGCAGCAGGAGTAGTAGTAGTACCAGAAGTAGTAGTAGTAGGAGTAGTAGTAGTAGTAATAGTAGTAGTAGTAGTAGTAGTAGTCGTAGCAGCAGTAGTAGTAGTGGTAGCAGTAGTAGTAGGAGTAGTAGCAGCAGTGGTAGTGGTAGTAGTAGCAGTAGTGGTGGTAGTAGTAGTAGTAGTAGAAGCAGGAGTAATAGTAAGAGAAGTAGTAGTGGTAGTAGTAGAAGTTGTGAAAGAAGTAGCAATACTAGTAGTAGCAGTGATAGTAATACCAGTAGTAGCAGAAGTAGTAATAGTAGCAGTAGTAGTAGTAGTAGTAGTAGTAGTAGTAGTAGTAGTAGTAGTAGTCGTAGCAGCAGTAGTAGTAGTGGTAGCAGTAGTAGTAGGAGTAGTAGCAGCAGTGGTAGTGGTAGTAGTAGCAGTAGTGGTGGTAGTAGTAGTAGTAGCAGTAGTAGTAGTAGTAGAAGCAGGAGTAATAGTAAGAGAAGTAGTAGTGGTAGTAGTAGAAGTTGTGAAAGAAGTAGCAATACTAGTAGTAGCAGTGATAGTAATACCAGTAGTAGCAGAAGTAGTAATAGTAGCAGTAGTAGTAGTAGTAGTAGTAGTAGTAGTAGTAGTAGTAGTAAAAGTGATAGTAGTAGTAGTAGAAGTAATAGAAGCAGCACCAGTAATAGTAGTAGTCATAGTAGTGGTAGTAGAAGTAGCAGCAGTAGTAGTAGTAGAAGTAGTAGCAGTGATAGTAATACCAGTAGTAGCAGAAGTAGTAATAGTAGCAGTAGTAGTAGTAGTAGTAGTAGTAGTAGTAGTAAAAGTGATAGTAGTAGTAGTAGAAGTAGTAGAAGCAGCACCAGTAATAGTAGTAGTCATAGTAGTGGTAGTAGAAGTAGCAGCAGTAGTAGTAGCAGAAGTAGTAGTGGTAGGTGGTAATGTGCGACGCCACTCTTGTGGTGGTTGGTTGGAATATAGCGCAGCCAGATGTTAGGTTGTTGTGACGCCAGTGCCGGTTGGGCACACAGGTATGCTGGCACACCTGCTTTTATTTTAAAGGGGCTGGCTATATCCTTTCCCCTGTGGTTGGTGACCTGCCAGGATGTGAGGGGGTCCCTTGGGTGCTTATCACGGTGGTCTGGAGTGGAGTTATGACCCACCCGGACTATTGGTACCACAACCCACAGAAAGGGAAGATGACCCAAGGAGGAAGCAATGGCTGTGCAGGTGCTTAGGGAATAACCACTGAGTCCAGTTTAGATTAATAAACTCTTCTTTACTGTAGGAAGACTCAATACAGCAATATATATTAGGATCTTGACTTGATAATATACTTTAGTAACTTGAACTGTGCTGGGGAGTTGTGAGAGAGAGATAAAGTCGTGCCGACTGGGTTGTGTGCTGAGAGGTTTTAGAATTTCTGATAAGTAGAGAGGTGGATGTCAAGAGAGTTTTAACCCAGGGTAGAAGTGTGCTCTGCCGGAACTTTAGAAGGAGAACAAGTAGAATACTTGAAAGTAGAAAGAATACTTGTGCCGATGTTTTGACTTTTTGGCCTATTGCCCCCAGTGTCGGGAGTCCTAGAAGGTGACACAAGCCCAAGACCTTGTTACCTGGGATGAACAGAGTGGTCAGAATTTTCTGATTACACCCGTGCTGCAAGATAGAGTACATAGGCTTCTAGGAACTTTTCTCTATCTGGATCAGTTCCTTACTTCTGCTGGATACTATCCTGCTCTTTTAGGCTGTTCTCGGCGGGGGTTGGGGTGATCCCTGACTTGTCCTCTCTAAGAGTGCGTTCAGCACTGCATAGTGTGTGGAAGTGCTGTTTTCAAGAAAAGAGTGCTAAGGTGTCTCATGTGCACCCGTTCACTACAGAGACCAGAGTAAGATTGTCCATAGGGGACCTGGCAGGAGCCAGATCCCTTCTCGGCTACAACAGGGACCAATCTGGCTTGCGTCCTTCCTCAACAAAAGCCAGGGTAAGACTCACTAAGGTGTGGCTACACTTCCTCTCCCTTTGTGACTTCCTTCAACGGCAGTTATAAGGTGTGCTGTGAGTGGGTGAGAAGAAAGTGCAAGAGACAGAGAAGGATAGGGATAGGAGGAAAAGAGAAAGAAATCCCATTGGTGCACAGATTCTAAAACAATAACCCTTCAGTTACATCCAGCCATACAATACCTATGTATATAATACACATAACAGCGACATCTAGTGGCAAAACTTGGGTAATACTTCATTACCACTTCTACTTTAGAGTACAGACATTTATGAATGGTCTAACGACTAGAAACACCCGTGGTGGGACACCACAGTAGTAGTAGTAGTAGTAGCAGCAGTGGTAGTAATAGTAGTAGTAGTAGCAGCAGTAGTATTAGTAGCAGCAGCAGAAGTAGTAGCAGCAGCAGTAGTAGCAAAAATAGTAGTAGTAGTAGCAGCAGCGGTAGTAGTAGTAGTAGTAGTAGTAGTGGTGGTGGTGTTGGTAGAGTCGTAGCAGGAGTAGTAGTAGTAGTAGTAGCAGCAGTAGCAGCAGTAGAAGTAGCAGCAGCAGTAGTAGCAGTAGTAGTAGTAATATAATATAGTAATGTAATTGTATTTTAAACTAAATTGTGGTGGCTTTAGCGTTACCTTATTAGCATTCAGATCCCCCCCCCCCCCCCCCGTAACTTCTGTACATGAACAATCATGAGAACGTTACAGCTGTAAATAACGATAATGTCTAATATTTCCCTGATGTCGGTAACAAAGGTTCCGGTGTTCCTTATGATATAAATCAGTTTTAGTGATTATAATACCTTGAAATACATAATATGCAGTAAATATTAACCTCACACATTAGCTGTAACTGTGTAAGGTTTATGCCCGGGGGTCTGCCTTGCTCTCCGGGACCACTATTATTATTATTATTATTATTTTTTCCATCTCCATTACTTATCGGGAGAATCTGGTCAGTGAGAGGCGCAGAACATGTCTCCTTCTAATTTCCATTTAATTTCTATTTTGTGTTTCCTTTCTGTGAAGGTTCCTTATCGGCAAAGCGGAGCCTTCAAACACCTGAACAGTGAAATTAATCCATTACAGATAACAGATGCCGCATTGAGACTTAGCAGCTAATTCTAGTAATGCGCCGGGATTATAACACCAGCTTTAAGAAGAAGGAGGGTTTTTTTTTCTTTCTAATCACTCCAATAGCAAAAACTTATGTAGTCAGAAAATAAAAAATGGAAAGAAAAGAGATTATTTGAGCCTGATACCGTGGTTATAGAGGAAGAATTAAATCTGCCACAGTATCAAATTAAAACCTATAATACAATATTTAATTATCTGTGCAACAAACATAAAACCTCTGTGGCTGGCAAAAAAATTAAAGGCATAGTAAAGCCTGAACTTCAAGGAGTTATGCCACCTGGACACCCCCTCTCTATACTGTACCTCTATCACTTTTATCATATTGACATCATAAAGGGACTTTGGACTCTTCTCAATGAGCCAGCGCATACAGATCTCTATAGAGTGGCCTCTAATACAACTATTCCTAAGAGATGTGTCCAACCTCACCTTTCTCTTGGCTCAATATATCTCAAGCAGAATGGCATGGCATGACAAACTTTGGAAAAAAAAGTAAAAATGCACAATTGCACTCTATGTCAGGAGATGTTTATGTTATATGTATCTATATGTAGTCACCTAGTGTGTTGAGGGTTTTGCACGTTACAATTATTTATTGAACAAGAGAGAAATTAAGGTTCCTAACCAAATTAATTGAGTTAGGATGGACACATCTGTACATGGACTCACGAAAGGAACTTTCTCCAGAAAAAAAACAGCAGTTCTATAGGATTAAAGTGATCATAAAGGCAGAATATTAGTTGAAATAGACATCCACAGGAGCGATGATTAGGTGCACTGACAGGAGCGATGATCAGGTACAACAACAGGAGTAACGATCAGGCACACTAACATGAGCAATGATAAGGTACAGTAACAGGAGCGATGATCAGGTACACTGACAGGAGCAACGATGAGCTTCAGCAACAGGAGCGATGATTAGGTACTATAACAGTTACACTACTATAACAAGTACAGCAACCAGATACACATGTATGTGAAATTGTATGTGTGAGTACATGTATGTGACATCAGCTACTACACAGTATGTAACGCTGTAAATACCTAACATACCATTTAAAAACACATTTACTCATTGCTGGCCAGTGGGTTTCTGACCATTTAACCTAGCGTCTCACCTGGTATAGTAATGATAATGGGATCTTGTATCAGAATTATATTGGGCGTCTGATGTCTGAATTATATTAGGGGGTCTGATCTGGTGTCTGAATTATATTAGGGGGTCTGATCTGGTGTCTGAATTATATTGGGGATCTGATCGGGTGTCTGAATTATATTAGGGGTCTAATCAGGGGTCTGAATTATATTGGGGGGTCTGATCTGGGGTCTGAATTATATTGGGGTCTGATCTGGGGTCTGAATTATATTGGGGTCTGATCTGGGGTCTGAATTATACTGGGGGTCTGATCTAGCATATGAATTATATAAGGGGTCTGATTTGGGGGTCTAAATATATTGGGGGTCTGATCTGGGGGTCTGAATTATATTGGGGGTCTGATCTGGTGCCTGAAGTATATTGGGGTCTGATGTCTGAATTATATTGGGGGTCTGATCTGATTTCTGAATTATATTGGGGTCTGATGTCTGAATTATATTGGGGGTCTGATCTGGGGTCTAAATTATATTGAGGGTCTGATCTGGGGTCTGAATTATATTGAGGGTCTGATCTGGTGTCTGAATTATATTGGGGGTCTGATCTGGGGTCTGAATTATATTGAGGGTCTGATCTGGTGTCTGAATTATATAGGGGGTCTGATCTGGTGTCTGAATTATATTGGGGGTCTGATCTGGGGTCTGAATTATATTGGGGGTCTGATCTGGGGTCTGAATTATATAGGGGGTCTGATCTGGTGTCTGAATTATATTGAGGGTCTGATCTGGTGTCTGAATTATATAGGGGGTCTGATCTGGTGTCTGAATTATATTGGGGGTCTGATCTGGTGTCTGAATTATAATGGGGGTTTGATTTGGGGTCTGAATTATATTGGGGGTCTGATCTGGGGTCTGAGTTACTTGTGTTGCCAAAGACACTAGGAATGGTTAGGTTACCGTCGCTTGGTAGTAAATTCTGCAGAAGTCATTGTAGAGATCTGAAACAGATGGAGAACAAAGCCTTTCGACAAAGGGAATAATAACGGCAAATAGTAGATTTATTTAGTATTTCTAGGACAAAGAAGAGAGAACAGCAGAGTGCAGGTCCTGGAAAATCTGCTCCAGATTTTTAACTTCATGGGAAATACAAGGGGTTATAAAAAGGACAGGAGACGACTGATCCTCCATGATGGTGCTGTATCCTGCCTGTGGCTACATCTGGTCACGGCTCTTACTCTTGCATAGTGTGATGGTACAGGGCACAGTGCCTGTCTACACTTGGCACCTTCAGATGAGTGAGAACTAAAATACTCAAATGCTCCTTATTTGTGTTGAGTGTTTTTCAATACTCAAATGCTAAGTCAAGTAATGGACCCCATTAAAGTCTATGGGAGATTCAAGCATTTTTTTAGGGGCCCCTATTCCTATTTGGCAGAGGGGAGGGGGCCGGTGCATCTGAAAACCTCAGAACGTGATGGAAACAATACGGAAATGGAGCTGGCACAGTAGGGAGAGAATACATGGATGCATCAAAGGCTCCCAGGCTGCTGTATTCGCTGTATACCGGACAACTATCAACTGACTAGACCATCTAATACTGCTATCCTATACTGGATGTCAGATGCTTTTTTCTGGGTCACACAGGGATATCACTAGTCTTAAGAAGCACTGTTCGGTAGTTATGGATTAATGCTAGTACTCCTACTGTGCACCCCAATAATACAAACTGTAGCACAGTATACAACTGCATATACTAGCTATACCAGTATACTGCACCACTTTTCCTATCAGTATACCATATAATACTGGTACATTGTATGTAATATCATTTTTTGTGTCACACTGCTAATTGCCTACCTAACTATATAACATAAGCCCCCTCCACCTGCGCTGTCCCTGCTCCAGACCCTCTCCCTGTCGGCTAACAGAACGCAAGTGAATCGAGCATCAAGTGACCTAACTCTTTATACACCCAGGTCACCTGATACAGCCGGCCAATCACTGCTAGACCAGTAGCCAACATGGCTTTAGCATAGCAGGATGTTCCAGCCCTTTCACCGCATGTTTATTGGCCAATTTAAGCCTCCAAACATGCAGGGAGGAGTCCCACGCGCTTTTGCAATTTAAAATAACATCCAATTTTACTGTGATTTAACTGACTGCAATGACAATGCATTGAAGCCAGTGGAAAGACAGACATCCATTTTTTTTAGCTCTGTTAAAAATGACGTCCGTCATTTTGAGTCTGAAATAACGGACGTCATTTACATGTCTGGCCTCCCCTTAGTGCAATGACTGGTGTTTGCACATTATTCAAGTTTGGTTACTAATTGGCCTTTGGATGCAGCTTAATTGAAAAGTCCATTGAATTTAATAGTAAAAACGAAGAAAGAACGGTGACTAAAGAAAAACTGTGAGTGAGCAACTAATAAAAAACATCCGCTGTTGGCAAAAGACGTCCAAAAGTGATTGTCATGTTCAATATTTTGAAGTCCACGGTAAAAAACGGATGCTTTTCAAAACATTGTGCGCATTGGACTTCCTTATTCCCATTGACTTCAATGCTTTGCCATTGCAGTCAGTTAAATCGCGGCAAAAACTGACGTTTTTTAAATTGCAAAATTGTCCGCCTTTTCAAAATTTTTGACGTTGTGTGCAGGGCCGTCTTAACAGCATTATGGGCCCCTGGGCAGAGCTGCGAATTGGGCCCCACCCCCCGCGGCCGCCGCCATCAAAACCCCCCCATCTTTGCAACCCCGCCCCTAGCCAGTACAATTACGTACAATAAAAAATACAAATTATTGTTAACATAAACTTTAATTCACAACACAGTCTTTCAGCAGCGCAAAAACAAAAAATAACCGTGCGTGCCGCCTCACCAAACCAGACCAGGTTGGCTTCAAAGTATCCAAAAAACGCAATGGAGACAGCAATCTGCAGGGCAACATATCTCGTATATACAGAGGGGCAACAACATGACTATTATATATGAGAACCATGTTGTCTCCCTGTATGTATACTGTATAATACAATATACAGGGAAACAACATGGCTTATATATACAGAGGGGCAACAACATGACTATTATATATGAGAACCATGTTGTTTCCCTGTATACAGAACACAGGGAAGCAACATGGTTCATATATAATATAATAGTCATGTTGTTGCCCCTCTGTATATATAAGACATGTTGTTTTGCCCTTCTCTATATATAAGCCATGTTGTTTCCCTGTATATTGTATTATACAGTATACATACAGGGAGACAACATGGTTCTCATATATAATATAATAGTCATGTTGTTGCTCCTCTGTCTATATGAAACATGTTGTTTTGCCCTTCTCTATATATATGCCAGATAACAAGCAACAAATATTACCACCGCATACTGACTAACACCACCGCTGCTACTGACTAATCCACTGTACACAGATCACTATCACCTCATCCAGTCATATAGAGGTACCCAGCTCTACACAGGTTCTGTACACCATATACATTACAGTGCAGATACATCAAGTGACTCACATGGGACGTCTTCTCTGTTTAGAGTTCTTCCCTTTTCATCTTCTTTTCCATTTGCCCTGGGCCGTTATGAGAACTTCTCCGAGCCACGAATCCACAGAATCTGCCAGACAGACATATTAGGCTCCTCACTCTGTCACCATCCGCATCTCTCTACACACTGCACATCTGTATTGGCCCCTTATAGATGGCTCCCCCCTGTATCCCCCCCCCTTATAGATGGCTCCCCCCTGTATTACCCCCTTATAGATGGCTCGTCCTGTATTACCCCCTTATAGATGGCTCCCCCTGTTTTACCCCCTTATAGATGGCTCCCCCTGTATTACCCCCTTATAGATGGCTCCCCCCTGTTTTACCCCCTTATAGATGGCTCCCCCTGTATTACCCCCTTATAGATGGCTCCCCCCTGTATTACCCCCTTATAGATGGCTCCCCCCTGTATTACCCCCTTATAGATGGCTCCCCCTGTATTACCCCCTTATAGATGGCTCCCCCCTGTATTACCCCCTTATAGATGGCTCCCCCCTGTATCCCCCCCCCGTATAGATTTCTCCCCCTGTATCCCCCCCGTATAGATGGCTCCCCCGTATTCCCCCCTTATAGATGGCTCCCCCCTGTATCCCCCCCTATAGATGGCTCCCCCGTATTCCCCCCTTATAGATGGCTCCCCCCTGTATCCCCCCCCTCGTATAGATGGTTCGCCCCTGTATCCCCCCTATAGATGGCTCCCCCCTGTATCCCCCCCCTCGTATAGATGGCTTCCCCTGTATCCCCCCCTATAGATGGCTCCCCCCTGTATCCCCCCCTCATATAGATGGCTCTCACCTGCAATCCCCCCCTATAGATGGCTCCCCCCTGTACCCCCCCCTATAGATGGCTCCCCCCTGTATCCCCCCCCTCTCGTATAGATGGCTCCCCCCTGTATCCCCCCTATAGATGGCTCCCCCCCTATAGATGGCTCCCCCCTGTATCCCCCCCTATAGATGGCTCCCCCTGTATCCCCCCTATAGATGGCTCCCCCCTGTATCCTCCCCTATAGATGGCTCCCCCTGTATCCTCCCTATAGATGGCTCCCCCCTGTATCCCCCCCTATAGATGGCTCCCCCCTGTATCCCCCCTATAGATGGCTCCCCCCTGTATCCCCCCTATAGATGGCTCCCCCCGTATCCCTCCCTATAGATGGCTCCCCCCTGTATCCCCCTTATAGATGGCTCCCCCGTATTCCCCCCTTATAGATGGCTCCCCCTGTATCCCCCCTTATAGATGGCTCCCCCGTATTCCCCCCTTATAGATGGCTCCCCCTTTATCCCCCCTATAGATGGCTCCCCCCGTATCCCCTTATAGATGGCTCCCCCGTATTCCCCCCTATAGATGGCTCCCCCTGTATCCCCCCTATAGATGGCTCCCCCCTGTATCCCCCCTATAGATGGCTCCCCCCTGTATCCCCCCTATAGATGGCTCCCCCTGTATCCCCCCTTATAGATGGCTCCCCCGTATTCCCCCCTTATAGATGGCTCCCCCTTTATCCCCCCTATAGATGGCTCCCCCCGTATCCCCTTATAGATGGCTCCCCCGTATTCCCCCCTATAGATGGCTCCCCCTGTATCCCCCCTATAGATGGCTCCCCCCTGTATCCCCCCTATAGATGGCTCCCCCTGTATCACCCCCTTATAGATGGCTCCCCCCTGTATCCCCCCCTATAGATGGCTCCCCCCTGTATCCCCCCTATAGATGGCTCCCCCCTGTATCCCCCCTTATAGATGGCTCCCCCGTATTCCCCCCTTATAGATGGCTCCCCCCTGCACAGCAGATAAAAACTCACCTACCAGCGCTCCCCCGTCGCTGCTTCCTCTCCTCTTCTGCCCCCGGCTGATGCGTCGCTCCCTGGGGGATTCTCCGGGGGCGCACACATCCGGAAGCTCAGTGTGCGCCCAGGCCGGGACTTCCGGTACAGGAACCCCCAGCGACGCGCACTGAGGTTCCTGATGCGTGCGCTCCCTGAGAATCCCCCGGGGAGCGACACATCAGCCGAGGCCGGATTTCCTCTTGCGACCACAAGCAAGAAAGTGCTTGCGGTCGCAAGAGAAGGGGGAGGGGGGGGGCGCGCAGGGCCGTCTTACCCATTGGGCATGGGAGGTGGCTGCCCGCTGTCACAGCGGGCAGGGGCCCCCTAGGATGCAAGGGCCCCCGGGCAGCCGCCTACCATGCCCAATGGGTAAGACGGCCCTGGTTGTGTGAACATAGCCTTTCTCCGTTTTTACTATTAAATTCAATGAACTTTTCAATTAAGATGCACCCAAAGGTCAATTAGTAATCCCGAACGAGAATAATGTTCAAACACCACTAAGGGGAAGCCAGACATGTAAATGACGTCCGTTATTTTAGCCTCAAAATAACGAGCGTCATTTTAAACAGAGCTGAAAAGTCGTTGTGTGAACATAGCCTAAGGCGGTGTTTTGTACTTTTGTCTGTCCTTTTATGTTTCATTTCAGCCACCTATAGTAACATGTACACTAATTTAGAACCAGAGAGGGAGAAATACATTATAGAGGACATATAAAAACTGAAAAAAAGTAAAAATAATAATATAAAGAAAAATAATCGAGCGTCTTCTTGACCTGCGGATATGTGCGGAGTTTTCTCCAGAGCTGATCCCTATAGCTCGGTGCACTTCTGCAGATCTTGAGCCTTTTCTAAGTGATCAAAAAAGTACAAGAGAATCGAGGACACGGCGACAAATTTATTTCATAGCCTAATGGTCTAAAATAAGAGGCACTTGTGTGATAGCCGCTCACTTACTGATCCAGTCCAGACATGGTTGCCCCAGCAACAATATAGAAAAAGTGAAAAGTTACCATGAGGGTCATTAATATCTGGTGTCAAGCTCAGGAGCGGTGAAGTGTCCCGGCGCGGTGCTATTCTGCTTATTATATCCCAGTACATCAGGTCCGGCTACGAGGCTCTGCCCTACAGCAATAATCATTGTGCATCATTAAGTGCAAACTAGCCATTCCGGGAGCAGGAGGAACCTCACCACATAGGGTTAATAGGCTAACCTGTATTATTACACCACACATGCTAAAGAAACTCTACAGTAATTGAAAGCGATACAAGTAAATACAATTCTGCCCATTGTGCCCATCGGTTTTCTAGAAGACAATTTCCTCAAATATCTTTCAAGAAGAACTTTCGCAAAGGAAGAGTCTAAGCCTGAGTTTTAGAAGTAGAACAATGGGGGGAGGGGCTAATGCAGCAGCTATAAGGTCGGCAGCTCCTCCCGCCATCATACCGCTCTCCTTGGCAGACATAGTCAGTGGGTTACCTCCTGCCCAAGTAGTTGCTGCCCAACCTGACCTGCTTGCCTTGAATTGTGCCCATCCAGGCCTCGGGTACCCAAACCACTCTACTCCCTGACCACTCAATGCTTCGTACTGCTGTTATATTAATCACAGGGCCAGCAGCCACCTGGATCACACCTGGAAGTAAGGACGTGGTCGCCCCATATGGATCCTTATATGAGGGTGAAGGGTAAATAATGGGGAAACGCTTAGACAGTGTCCTCAGGAGTGGTCCAAAGCCAAACCAGTTAGGAGGCACAGCGAGATGATAGCAGAACGTTGGCTAACAGTCATATATAGGCCTGATCTGTGGATTGTGATAAGGAGCAGTGGTAGTTCAGCTATTTTTGGCTTCATCGTAATGGGGTCCTGGTATGGATTTCCAGTTGGGGCCAGAAGCTTCAATATGCACCTTCGGCACTGATGTCATTTCTAGGGGTGAGGAGCCAGCTTAGGCGGATGTTTTCTCTTGACCTTGTATATTAAACTGTCTCTGAAGAAACTGCCCACTTAGTGGTGTCCCGTATCATTGGCCGAGCAGGCCGTTCCTATGGAGATGAATCATCACAGGAACAAGGAAGCAGGGGTGGGGAGCAAGGGACTAGGGACTGCAGGGGGAGCGGGGTGGGTGAGTATGACTTCTTTTTCATGTCTGTAGTCAAATAACATAAAATATGTTCTGTTCCCAGAAACTGATTTAATGTTGACTTAGGGTCCATTTACACAGAAAGATTATCTGCCAAAGATTTGAAGCCAAAGCCAGAAATGGATTTGAAAAGATGAGAAATCTCAGGCTTTTATTTATGACCTGATCTCTGTTTATAGACTTTGGCTTCAAATCTTTAGCAGATAATCTTTCTGTGTAAATGGACCCTTATAGATGGTTGCATTAGTACTTTGAACCATTAAAGGGGTTATCCAGCACTACAAAGACATGGCCACTTTCCCCCTACTGTTGTCTCCAGTTTGGGTGGGGTTTGAAAACTCAGTTCCATTGAAGTAAATGGAGCTTAATTGCAAACTGCACCTGAACTGGAGACAACAGTAGAGGGAAAAAAGGCCATGTTTTTGTAGTGCTGGATAACCCCTTTAAAGTTGTTACTGAGTATAAAATGTTGATTATTTTTAGAAATACTTTGCTGTAGTTACCTTGTATCGATCTTGCATAAAGTATTAGGTTTACAATATAGTGCACACTGTACGTATAGCGACATGGTGGATTTTCTACATTTCATTTATTGGAGAGCTTGGTAAAGTCACTGAACCAGCAGGGACTGTAAGATCAGAAAACAGAAGTACTTGATTTGTAGATTTTAGTGTGAAATTAGAACGTCACCCTCTATAATTGTAAGGCAAAGGCTGGAACCTGATCATCTCCATATTGCAGACAACATAAGAGTCCCGGCATCAGGTACCTGTCACAATGCGTCTTCTCTATCGTAATTTTTTGGCAGCCAAAAACCAAATAATTATAAAGATGTTTTGTGTCCCCGGAACATGAGATCTCGCTCCTGTTTGGAAATCCACAGTTCTTGTTTACTAGGAGATATTGAGTGATGGAGCTTTTGTTTCCTGCCGCATGTCCTGAATAATCATCTCTTCACATCCTCGTCTGTTATTTCACAGCTTTTATCTTTAAAAAAGAAAAAAATAATCACGTTTTTCAGAAATAATATTTTTGGATCGGAGTCAAATTTGTGTCACGTTGATCTCAGTTTATGTAAACGTTTTTTTTTGTTAAACACAAGAGTTTGTTTTACTGGAGGAACCTGAGCTCTAATAAGAAGAGATCCCAGCGCTGCGAGCTCTTTGCACAAAAGGGTCCCTGTAAAGTTGTTTTGTTAGGCTGTGTTCACACCTTGTAAGAGACCGGCCGTTCCATGGACCAGCCGGGTCACGGAACGGCCGGTCCCAGAGAAGGTCAACCCCGGCCGGTACTGATCTTTAGCCCCGCTGAGTTCTGATGCGGGCGCATCGGAACTCCCCACTGCACACAATAGAACGTTCGTCCGGAGCCGCTCGCTCCATTGTGTGCACTGACAGGGTTTTCTGCAGCCGCTGTGCATTGAATAGCGGCAGCAGAAAACTGAAATGTCAGTTTCTTTCGACACCACCAGGGATCCCGGACGGAGTGTAAACTATGTGTCTACACTCCGACCGGGATTCCCTCAGCCTGCAGCACAACATAAGTACAGCAGAAATCACGACCGTTGTAACAACAACCGTGATTACTGCAGGACTTACGTTGTGTGAACATAGCCTCAGACTGTAGCTCCTTCCCGGTAAAGGGATTTTTACAGGGTGGACGAGAAGAACCAAGATGGGATAGAGATCTTCACTTGGATCTCAGCTGACAATCCGTTCCCCAAAATCGCATAAGGGTGATGGGGTCGAGGACAGGGGAGCTAACATATGTTGCCTAACCACCTAGATGCCATTGTTGTTATTGTCCACAGCATCTAGGGGGTTTTAAGGTTAGGATCTTAGTTATGTCTGATCCCAGCTGCATTTTAAATGTTATGATATGTGGGGTTTATCAGGTGCATGAAGGAACTTGCATTGTTGACTCTGTGGCTGTGCCAGGTACTACACTGCTGTGGCTGTGCCAGGTACTACACTGCTGTGGCTGTGCCAGGTACTACACTGCTGTGGCTGTGCCAGGTACTACACTGCTGTGGCTGTGCCAGGTACTACACTGCTGTGGCTGTGCCAGGTACTACACTGCTGTGGCTGTGCCAGGTACTACACTGCTGTGGCTGTGCCAGGTACTACACTGCTCTGGCTGTGCCAGGTACTACACTGCTGTGGCTGTGCTAGGTAATACACCGCTGTGGCTGTGCCAGGTACTACACCGCTGTGGCTGTGCCAGGTACTACACTGCTCTGGCTGTGCCAGGTACTACACGGCTGTGGCTGTGCCAGGTACTACACTGCTGTGGCTGTGCCAGGTACTACACTGCTGTGGCTGTGCCAGGTACTACACTGCTGTGGCTGTGCCAGGTACTACACTGCTGTGGCTGTGCCAGGTACTACACTGCTGTGGCTGTGCCAGGTACTACACTGCTGTGGCTGTGCCAGGTACTACACTGCTGTGGCTGTGCCAGGTACTACACTGCTGTGGCTGTGCCAGGTACTACACTGCTGTGGCTGTGCCAGGTACTACACTGCTGTGGCTGTGCTAGGTAATACACCGCTGTGGCTGTGCCAGGTACTACACCGCTGTGGCTGTGCCAGGTACTACACTGCTCTGGCTGTGCCAGGTACTACACTGCTGTGGCTGTGCCAGGTACTACACCGCTGTGGCTGTGCCAGGTACTACACTGCTCTGGCTGTGCCAGGTACTACACTGCTGTGGCTGTGCCAGGTACTACACTGCTGTGGCTGTGCCAGGTACTACACTGCTGTGGCTGTGCCAGGTACTACACGGCTGTGCCAGGTAATACACTGCTGTGGGCATGCCAGTCACTACAGCTCTGTACAGTAATCTTGGGTTGTAATACCAGGTGCAGCCACATTTATATTTGCAGCGCTGCGTGAGGTGGAGGATGATTTGTTGATTTGTCACTATGGAACAAAGTATACAGTATATTGTCTTCCATCTAGGACAAGCAAGGCCAATCTGACACAAATGTTTTGGCCATACCCTGAGGTCACAGAATTTTGGGAGAAAGGCTTTCCAGAAAGCGAGATTAAACAGGGGGATCCCACAAGTGGCCCCCACTGCAATACTGGGAGACATGTTACATTTTCAAAGTAATATTAAGAATTTCACTACAAAATGCTTGCTTTATGTAAGGGCGACTATCTTAAGGAATTGGTTCCCCCCCCCCCCCCCCCCCCTCTTTGTAGAATGGAGTAAACTGGATTCTCAATTAAAACAATGTAAACATGAAGATTCAAATGAAAAGAAAAAAAAATACATTGCAGCACTGTATATGTACAAACAGTATGGAGAAAAGGGTAATGGGTTGGACCACCTGCAATAAAATATTATCACCTTTAGGCTAGGTTCACACTCTGTATCTGTGCGGCTGTATTGCGGGCGGTAAATCATCGGCCGGATTTTTCCGGTTCATGCGTACGCTGCAAAGTATACGATATACGGCTGCACAGTGCACACTATGTATGACCCTAGGGCCCTATCGTAAACGGACCCGTAAAAAATGAACAAGACCATTGTTTGCGGCTGGAAATGCGGCCGTGGATTGACAGGCGGTCCGTACGGAGTACTTCAAAAATAGCCGGCAATGATGCCGAATGCCGATGCCTCTAATAGTTAATATATTAAATTACTAAAACACATTTTCGTTGTAATAAAGTCCCTTTTATTGTTCAATAATTTAATTCTAACGAATCCATCATTGTGCAATTAAATATACTGTTAAAATAAATATATATAAATAAATGTATATTTATATATATATTTATTTTTTGACAGTATATTTAATTGCACAATGATGGATTCGTTTAAATTAAATTATTGAACAACGAAACTGATTTTATTTCAACGAAAATGTGTTTTAATTATTCAATATTAATTAGTACAGGAAGCTCCAGTAAGCCGTTAATTCATATTCCCGGCAATAGAGCATTCTGTACTAATCATCACTTTACTTTAATTAAAACATCAAATGTTTCTTCTAATTATGTTATGACAATAGCATTATTAGAAGAAACATTTAGAATTATATGTGCGCTCAGCTGATTGGCTGATCGGCTCAGCGCACATATAAAGAGCCGGTCCGCAGCACAGTCACTTCATTGTGCTGCGGACCAGCGAAGAGAACACATCGGGGTGAGTATAGAGCTCTCCCCACCCCCTCCCCAGCACTGCACCCCTCACAGCAAGGAAGGGGGGTCACTTAACCCCTTCCTTGCTGGGATGGGTGCAGTCTGACATCAGTCTGGCCCCCAAGGGGTTAAGGGGGATGCAATACATCCTCCCTTAACCCCTTGGGGGCCAGACTGTAAGCAGCGATCTGTAAAGATGCTGCATACTGTAAGGAGCACAACACCGCTCACAATGATGGGTGTTGTGCTCCTGTTTGTGTGTTTTTTGTGTGTTTCTCCCTTTTTGTTTTTCAGATATCGGTATCCTGGGGATTACGTCGGATTCCG
Organism: Dendropsophus ebraccatus; assembly: GCF_027789765.1. Lineage (NCBI taxonomy): Eukaryota > Metazoa > Chordata > Amphibia > Anura > Hylidae > Dendropsophus > Dendropsophus ebraccatus. The sequence continues at coordinate 100,290,152 of NC_091463.1, read as the reverse complement.
TGGACTATGTCGATGACCAGCGGTTGTTTGGTGTTTTTTTTTAATAAAATGGTCAATGAGGGGTGTGGGGGTGTTTTTATTTGAATAAAAATTTTTTTTAACTTGTGTCTTGTCTTTATTTCTTTACTTTATAGACTTAGTAGTGGAAGCCGTCTAATAGACGGAATCCATTACTAAGTCGGGGCCTAGTGTTAGCCGGTATAAAATGGCTAACACTAACCCCCTATTATTACCCCAGTACCCAATGCCACCAGGGGTACTGGGAAGAGCCGGGTGCCAGTGGTCCCGGAGCGTCAAAATTGGCGCTCCTGGACCGGGCGGCAGCAGGCTGGTAAGATTTAGGCTGGGGAGGGCCTAAACCAATGGCTCCTCCCACCCTGGTGTTACCAGGCTGCTGTTGTTTGGTTTTTAACCCGGCTGGTTATAAAAATAGGGGGGACCCTATGCGTTTTTTTATTATTATTTATTTATTTTAAAAAAAAACGCATTTTATACCGGCTAACACTAGGCCCCAACTTAGTAATGGATTAGTAAGTCTATAAAGTAAAGAAATAAAGACAAGACACAAGTTAAAAAAATTTTTTATTAAAATAAAAACACCCCCACACCCCTCATTGACCATTTTATTAAAAAAAAACACCAAACAACCGCTGGTCATCGACGTAGTCCACGGAATCCGACGTAATCCCCAGGATACCGATATCTGAAAAACAAAAAGGGAGAAACACACAAAAAACACACAAACAGGAGCACAACACCCATCATTGTGAGCGGTGTTGTGCTCCTTACAGTATGCAGCATCTTTACAGATCGCTGCTTACAGTCTGGCCCCCAAGGGGTTAAGGGAGGATGTATTGCATCCCCCTTAACCCCTTGGGGGCCAGACTGATGTCAGACTGCACCCATCCCAGCAAGGAAGGGGTTAAGTGACCCCCCCTTCCTTGCTGGGAGGGGTGCAGGGGAGGGGGTGGGGAGAGCTGTATACTCACCCAGATGTTGTCTCTTCGCTGGTCCGCAGCACAATGGAGTGACTGTACTGCGGACCGGCTCATTATATGTGCGCTCAGCCGATCAGCCAATCAGCTGAGCGCACATATAATTCTAAATGTTTCTTCTAATAATGCTATTGTGATAACATAATTAGAAGAAACATTTGATGTTTTCATTAAAGTAAAGTGATGATTAGTACAGAAAGCTCTATTACCGGCAATATGAATTAACGGCTTATGGAGCTTCCTGTACTAATTAATATTTAATTAACAAAACACATTTTCGTTGAAATAAAATCAGTTTCGTTGTTCAATAATTTAATTTAAACGAATCCATCATTGTGCAATTAAATATACTGTCAAAAAATAAATATATATATAAATATACATTTATTTATATATATATTTATTTTAACAGTATATTTACTTGCAAAATGATGGAATGGTTTAAATTAAATTATTGAACAATGAAAGGGACTTTATTACAACGAAAATGTGTTTTATTAATTCAATATATTACCCATGAGAGACATCGGCATTACTGCAGAGGATCGCAAACCCCGGTAATAGCGATTCATGTAAGCTGTGTTCCCTGCTTTCCCAGATGCATCCAGAGGTGTTTGCATCACTTTCTTAAGATTTTATTTGTTATTTTTAGTTAAACCAGATTTCCAAGTAAATGACCGTATGTTTTCAGCCGCATGTCTATTTTTTCCAACGGCCATAGTTTCAGCCGCACATTTACAGCCGCATAAAAAATACAGCCGCACACATACATAGTGTGAACATAGCCTTAAAGTATAGATCTTCTATATTAAAGGGGTTTATACCAGATTAAAAAATAAAAAACAAATAACAACAAAACCAGCACCACCAATTACTGCAGGTTGCCTATGGTATTGCAGCTCTGCCCCAATCAATTTCTGCCTTCATTACATACCCCATTATTTGAGTCCCAGTTTCTTGTGAAATAAGTTGGAGATTTTTTTTGCCATCATTTTTATTTATAGGTTAAACTTTAATTTTTAACACTTTAAAAAAAATGCAATCTAAAGAAAAAAAATAAAACATTTCCGCCTTGTTTTACAATTTATATCACATTGTTTACCAGTCATCATAATTGACCTGATATTTTTGTAAGTAACATTTGCTTTTATTATTATTATTATTATTATTATTATTATTATTATTATTTTATATAGCAAACAATTAATTTTGAAATTCCTGTTTAATGATGTCGTCCTTGTGCTTTGTTTATTTTTTATTTTTTTAATTAGTATAAACTTGTAATTTTGTTTACATTTTCAATTCCATTCCATTATTCTGCCCCTGGATAAATAATTATTCTTGCAGATAAATTTCACTGATACTTTACACAGTTTACTTTCTTGGCTAATCAGTAGAGATGAGTAAATCTCGAGCACACTTGAGACCACCTGAGCCCAAGTGTGCTGCATAGGAATACCAGTGGCTGCAGAAGTCATTGCAAAGGGAGTCCTGAGGGCCGCATCAGGGCACATCCCATCAGGGCAGTATTGGTGGTGTAGCTGTCAGGGGCCCGGGCTCAAACTAGCATCCAGGGGAGCCCGGCAGTCCAGACTCCCTCCATAGAAGCTCTTGACAGCTGTACCACATAGGCAGGAAGACACAGGGCTCCCTCCTCGCTCCCCCCAGGCTCCCTCCTCCCCCCCCCCGGCTCCCTACTCGCTCCCCCCAGGCTCCCCCCTCGCTCCCCCCTCACTCCCCCCAGGCTCCCTCCTCGCTCCCCCCAGGCTCCCCCCTCACTCTCCCCAGGCTCCCTCCTCGCTCCCCCCAGGCTCCCTCCTCGCTACCCCCAGGCTCCCTCCTCACTCCCCCCAGGCTCCCTCCTCGCTCCCCCCAGGCTCCCTCCTCACTCCCCCCAGGCTCCCTCCTCGCTACCCCCAGGCTCCCCCCTCACTCCCCCCAGGCTCCCTCCTCGCTACCCCCAGGCTCCCTCCTCACTCCCCCCAGGCTCCCTCCTCACTCCCCCCAGGCTCCCTCCTCGCTCCCCCCAGGCTCCCTCCTCGCTCCCCCCAGGCTCTTCCCAGGCTCCCTCCTCGCTCCCCCCAGGCTCACTCCCCCCAGGCTCTTCCCAGGCTCCCCCCTCACTCCCCCCAGGCTCCCTCCACACTCCCCCCAGGCTCGCTCCTCGCTCCCCCCAGGCTCCCTCCTCGCTCCCCCCAGGCTCCCTCCTCGCTCCCCCCAGGCTCCCCCCTCACTCCCCCCAGGCTCCCTCCACACTCCCCCCAGGCTCGCTCCTCGCTCCCCCCAGGCTCCCTCCTCGCTCCCCCCAGGCTCCCTCCTCGCTCCCCCCAGGCTACCCCTTCCTCCTCACTCTCCCTGAGCCCCTTCCCTGCCCCACACAGCCTTCTCCTGAACAGAAGATGAGCCCCTTTGTGAGGACCAGAAGACGGTAACACATGGGCCCTGGGAGCTTCTTTGAAGAGAGTAAGTGTGTGAATATGTGCTGATGTATGTTTGTGTGCTGATGTATGCATGTGTACTGATTTATGCATGTGTGCTGATTTGTGTGTGTGCTGATGTATGGGGGCATGTGTGTATGTGTACTGATGGGTGCATTTGTGCTGATGTATGCATGTGTGCTAATGAATGTATGCATGCATGTGTGTGTGCTGATGGGTGCATGTGTGCTGATGGGTGCATGTGTGTTGATGTGTGTATGTGTGTTGATGTGTGTATGTGTGCTGATGGGCGCATGTGTACTAAAGGGTGCATGTGTGCTGATGTGTGTTACAGACAATGTGCTACAGAATGGAGTTTGGCGTTCCCGGCATCATGATGCTACCGGAAGCTCTGAAACAGTTTACGGGTGCCTTCACACCTACCGACTCGCAGTGTTAATAACGCTGCGAGTCGGCTAGGTCCTGGCAGATTACTGTCATTACATACACGCAGCGTTAATGAATGACTGCTGCGTGTATGTAAATCTGCCGGCCGCTTAACCCCTTCTGATGCCAGCCGGCCGCCTCCCGCTCGCTCTGTATACATACCTCCTCGCTCCACGGGGTCCCGGCGTCATACTCTCACGCCCGGCCAATCAGTGTGTTGCCCTGCCGCAGCCACTGATTGGCCGGGCGGGAGAGCAGGACGCCGGGATCCCGTGGAGCGAGGAGGTATGTATACAGACAGCGGGAGTCGGGCGGCATCAGAAGGGGTTAAGTGGCCGGCAGATTTACATACAGGCAGCGGTCGTTCAGACCGCTGCGTGTATGTACTGACAGTGATCTGCCAGGACCTAGCCGACTCGCAGCATTATTAACGCTGCGAGTCGGTAGGTGTGAAGGCACCCTACGGCCAAATTCACACATAACTAGGGATGAGCGAAGTTTTGAAAACAAACCTTGCAATAACGGCTGAATAATTGCAGCTACAATACTGGGAGGCTGATAGGGTAGAGTTTCGTTTAGTTGCAGTTGCTATTACAATGAAAAAAAGTGGAAAAAAATCAAAGTGCAAAAATAGTGAAAAAAAACTGAGCATGGATCAGGTAATGGATGCTCCGGCCGGCATGGGGTTAAGGGGGCAACAATCCCGCTGCAAGTATGTAATCACATTGACACTGACAGGAGAAGTAACTTGCCGCATGAAATCCGCTGCGGATACGTTACGTGTGAATCTAGCCTAAATGTTTGCACTTGTGTACTGACACTAGCGCGTACTGACCTACCTTGTATTTTTTAAAAGGTGGTCATATACCTACAATAACTGTCCTTCCCGGTCTTAAAGGGTACCTGTCATAAAGTTGATGTCTCTGGGGTGGTGTGCAGACGCAGGTGCTGCTGGGAGATCGGGTTTTATTTTAATTAATAGGGCTTGTGCATGGAACTCAGCTGGACGCATCCTAGGCAACCCAATCTTCCATAGGCGTCTAAACATCAGTCAAAAATATTTCCCATACTTTTTGTTTATGGGGGGCCCAGACACTCAGGCTGTATGGGGCCCCGAAATTCCTGATGGCGGCCTTGGGAGTCCTGATAAACATGGATACAGCCTATGGTATATGGCGGTTACTATGTTTCCCAGGACTCTCTAGGGCTGCATCCAACTTCTGCAGCCGCCAGTAACTAAATGCCACACGTTCAAGTTTGAATAAATCCGGGCAGTATGATTACAGTATCACTAATAGTTCTGACTTCAGGAGGTTTTTACTTGATTTTCCTAAGAGGAAGTTGTATTTTTTCTTATTTGCAATGTGTATTGTCTCCAGCTCGCCCACTCCTCCCTCTCTCCTGAGACAACACATCTTCCACTGCTGTAGGCTTGGCTGGATTTTGCCTCCAACCTCTGCCCCCGCCCACCTTGAGTGATGTCACCATCTCTGACCAGCAACTCCAACCTACATCACTCTCCCTGCCATATACCAAAATATCTTTATTGGGACACTTAAGGAAGAATAAGGTGTGATTACAGGATGCTGCCTTAGGTGAACAATGCCACAGACAGAGTAGCAGACAGGGATTGAATGCAGCAGGTGTGACTGCAGAGCAATAGTCTGCTGTGTGCTGAAATATTCTACAGCAGCTCTGGGAGTGCTGTGGGAGGGGAGTATAAAGGGTGGGAGGGCTGTGATGAACAGCTGAGGGAAATCGTGTAGAAGTGGGGGGATATGGTATGGAAGAGGATTACAGACTCACAAAACCAATGGACTTTTGGTAATTTTAGAACTTTAGTAGACAGGTAACTCATGATGTATTTAAGTACACCTAGTAACCTGTTTCTCCTGCTTTAGATGGGGAATTTTTTTTGATTGATTAAACAGAATCCTCAGCAACGGAGAGCCGTAAACCTCAATGGTAAAAGTTATAGGAAAAACTTTGCATTGCAGGTTTTGGCGTCTGCTGCAGAAGAGGAGAGAATGTAAGAGTTATTTATAGCGGCAGACATGACAGCGCGCCGGCCTGCCGTACCCTCCGGACCAAATCAGAGAATGTATACAAGCAGCTTATTGACAGACATTAATAAAAGATTCCACAGGAGCGGCCTCCAAGGTGCGATGCAAAGATCATTATTGTTTAAAGAGCAGAAGAGTTTTGTTCCATCGGTGACAAGGTGACGCCAACGCGGTGTCAGGGGCAGCGCCGGAGAATGCAATTAAAACACGGAAAGTCTGATCTAACAGAATGAGTAAGTCAATAACATTAGGAGCCAAATAATACACCACATAATAAATCACATCAATATACACATTATAGGAATATACACCATGTAATACAGCACATATATACTGTGTAAGGCTATGTTCACACTACGTAAAACAACAGCCGTAGTTCTCGCCGCAGAACTACGGCCATAGTTTTGCGGGGTGGAACATAGCCTTAAGGTCCTATTACACCAACAGATCTGATGACAGATTACCTGCCAAAGATTTGAAGCCAAACCCAGGAACAGACTATAAACAGAGAACAGGTCATAAAGGAAAGACTGAGATTTCTCCTCCCTTCAAATCCACTCCTGGTTTTGGCTTCAAATCTTTGGCAGATAATCTGTGTTCAGATCTGTTGGTGTAATAGGGCCTTTAGTGCCAATGGGATCCCGGCCGGAGCGTACATGCATCGTATCAGTTTTCTGCGGCTGGAATTCAGTGAACTTTTTGAAACCAGCGTATTTGAAAGAAAAGGATTTTAATTGGTGTACTCCTTTAAGGGAAATTCAAAGACAGGATCTAGCTTCTTTGACTAGGAATTGGTTTAGTTTTGCAACAACTAGAGAGCCAAGGTTGGGGAGCCTTGCTGTAATTACTATAGAGGGACCTTTTTTTCAATACATTTTAATACCTTGTGGATTTCTGTATAGATGCAACCCTAGGAAGTCCTGGAAAACATGGATATATCCATAGGCCATAGGCAGTATAGATGTTTTTCAGGGCTCCCTGGGGCGGCATCCTACTTCTGCAGCCCCCAGTAATTAAATGCAGAGAGGAGGTTCGCTCATCTCTAGTTGCAAAGAATAAATAGGTCTTAAAACCTGGTCTAAAGCCACATCTCAGCACTCGTCAGAAGGTCTTCAAACCCTTTCACCCCCTTCACATGCTGTTCTGAGGCTCATTGTTACTATCATTCTGCCCCCAATACCCCATAAGGATTGGTGAATAGTAGAAATCTTTACTAATTTATTGAAGGGGGGGGGGGGGGGGGGAATGGACGGACAGACGGAATCTCCATCACCATAAGGATTTGGAGCAAATACTCTTTGTTAGGTGAAACCCCTAGTTGGCCGCTCACAGCGTGTCTCCCTCATGATGTAGCCTCACATGCAGGGATTAGGCAACATTGTTCCCTGGCAGACGTCCTCTAAACATGTTCCAGCTGTAAGATACACACATTCCGGTCCTTCCTTACTTCCTTTCTTCCTCACAGATTAGTCTTTATAAGCTGTGAGACCTAGTAGAGATGACGGATGACGGTTGACACCGTCACATGTCTCGACGTCAGTGAACTAGCCAGACCTTCCTCCGGGAAGGAACAACCAAGCCAAGGAATGTCTCCAATGAAGGAAAAAACCCAAGCAAGGTATCGATCCACAGACAGCTGTTTCGGGGTATTTGCCCCTCATCAGTGTGGAGTAGGTTTCTGGCTAGTGGAAGCAATGACTAGTAAGTGCATGCAAAAGGACGCTGGTTGACCTCAGTGAGATCAACCAAAACACCGGAGAAACACCATCACATGTCTCAACATCAGTGTATTCTAGAACTTTGCCCCCTGGGAAATCAAATATGCAAAAGAACACTGCAGAGACACCATCACATGTCTTGACGACAGTGAACTAGCCAGACCTTCCTTCCTCTTTTGCATATTTGATTTTCCAGGGGGCAATGTTCTAGAATACACTGACGTTGAGACACGTGATGGTGTCTCTGCGGTGTTTTGGTTGATCTCCCTGGTCAACCAGAGTCTTTTTGCATGCACTTACTAGGCATTGTTCCCACTATCCACTGATGAGGGGCTAATACCCCAAAACAGCTGTCTGTGGATTGAATCCTTGCTTGGGTGGTTACCTTCATTGGAGATATTGCTTGGCTTGGTTGTTCCTTCCCGGAAGAAGGTCTGGCTAGTTCACTGACGTCGAGACATGTGATGGTGTCTTTGTAGTGTTCTTTTGTCTAGTAGAGATGAGTGAACTGAACTTCTCAAACCAAGATTTGTTTCGAACTTTGCAAAAAGTTTGGTTTGGAAAAAGTTCAGCAGTCACACATCTAAAAAAGCAAAAAATAAATAAATAAATAAATAAATAGTTTTCTTACCTATTCACACTCCCCCTGTGTGCACCTTCAGGTCTTTGGTGTCTTCAGGCATCTCCAGATCACTGACTGAGAAGGGACAGGTGTTACAGCCCACTTAGCCAATCACTGGCAGCAGCAATGTTCAGTCTCAATTAGTGATTGACTAAATGGGAATTTGGCGGCTTTGGGAAACACCACACACTTGAGAAGAAGGACACTGGGGGAGTGTGGACAGGTTAGTTAAAATGAGCAAATTTAATAAAACAGCTAAATATTTGCAATCTTTTAGCTGGTTTGTTGTGTGGATTGTTTAAGGTTCGGTTTGGAAGAACCCAAACTTTAGGTTGAAGCTTGGCGAACCAGGCGAACTAAACATTTGAAAAGTTCGCTCATCTCTAGTCTCTCCTATAGTCTGTGAAATTCTCCTTCTTTTTATGTCATCACATTCTCATTATGGGCGTCAAATACAGAATAATCGAGGGAAAGTTGCTGTTTTCCCATTTTTAGCACAAGACCTCAGCATAACATAATAAGAAAACACAAACGGGTCTGAAGACTTTCTAAATGCAATGCAGGCACAAGAACAATGATAAATCCCCCTTATATGTTCCTTATATGTTCCTGCTCCATCACAGCGAATAAAACTCTCACCAGTATCGAGGAACTGAAAGAAATAATCTTATAGAAAGTTGCAAAACTTCTTATTGACTCTCCGAGTGTTCCTCTCTTTGCTCCTTGGGGAGGGAGAGTTTGACTTTTTTCGAGATCCTCTAAAAATAGAAATATTTGAAATCTCCATGAATCCTATGAATATAAATTGTTTTCCTCCAGGTTTCGGGGACGACACAATAATGTGAAACTGTACGGCACAAACAAGGAGCCGCGTTCCCGTCTCCTATGAATTGTGGCCGGGATATTTAGCATCGGAGTGAAGTGTTAGCGGGAACATAAATAAAATGTCTCATGTTCTGTTTTCAGGTTACAGAAGGTTAAAGTTTATTTGTTGATGAAAATAAATCCATTGTGATGATGTGTGCCCCCGCCACTGCCACCGCCGTTGCCCGCCAATATACTTTGCATTACAAAGTCCTGTGGCAAATTAAATCTGTCAGTGCTTAACTGGCCAGCGACTCTGGGAAAACTTTGATAGATTTTCCTCTCTTCACCTCAAAGTTAAATAAGCTTTATATCTGAGCGGTAACTCTCCACATGGGGAAGGTGTCGCATACTCAATGCCTGGATGGAGGTCTCCGCCAGAGCCGCCATGGATATTGTTACATAGCGTTCTTGTACAGAAAGGTGACAGCTCATAAAACCTGCAACATTATTCACAACAAATATGAACAAATAGGGGAACGGCGCCTCGTTCTACTTCTTATCGTAACACCGCCATCAAGACGCCAATTCATACACTATACTGCCATTCTGATGAGAGTCTGTCCTGAAAAAAAGTCATCATGTAGTGTAAAGTATGGGAGAGGTGGAACCAGAATCCCATGGGGTAAAATCTGGAAATGCCCCCCCTTTCTATAATTATCCTCCCACCTCTATAAATTATCGTAATCTTAGTAGGTCCTTTCCTTGGTAAATAGGTTCCAATGTAGTATACTGTATGTGTCCCCCAGTTAGGAAGTCTCCTTTTAGGCAGTCATGTTTGTCATTAGAAAGGTAGTTCCCTGACAGATAGGTCCACCTATTAGCCGGGAAGCTTCCCCATTATCCCGGAGGTTCCTCCCAGTAGGAAGACACTTCAACCTTTGGTGGTGAAAGTAGAAGAAAGACGAAAAATACAGAAGAAGATTCCACTCCTACACAGTAATTCCGGTGCAGAATGAAAAATGTCATTGGCCCCTGCACCACGTCAGGAAGATGTCATAGACTGTAGGCCGCCAGTTTGACTCTGCCTGCGGTCTACACTAACAGCTTTCGACTGTATGCACGTGTGTATAATCTGATGTTCAATGGTTGAGGATCTGGAGCGAGTGTCCTGGAGTCAGCAGAGAACACCAAAGAAGATAATAAAGTGGGTGGTTTGGATAGAAGCCCAAACCAAATTGTGGTGTGGAGCCATTTGAACCCTATATACTGGACCCTATAGCAGCTATAGAACCTCCCTTTATGGCAGGTACATCACTGGGAACAGAACATCGGGGGACATCTGCAGCAGACCATTTCTTACCAATCACATTAACAACTCTAATAAAATCACAAAAACGCCATTTATGGGTTAAACCCAATAGAGGACTGTGTGTTTCCTGGTGTACACTTTACGCCTGTCTGCAGTCCCAAATTCTAACACAAAAAAGGGGTTATCTGGTGTTAGCAATAATTCCTAAATAGCTTCAGTCATCTTATACTTACCTGTCCCTGCTCCCCTGGCATCCTGCTGGTGGTGTCTCTGGTGTTCCCCCTCTGACCGCAGATGGACTCAACCAATCACTGACTGAGATGGGGCAGCACTGCAGCTTGTGATTGGCCTCTAAGCACTTGGGGAGGCAGAGTACCCCTTTGCATAATGCATCCTCTTGCAGACCAGTGAGGAAAGAGTTGCCAAATTTTGGAACAAACAGAACTTTGCTAGATGCAGGTCTTGGTCATTCTTAAAAGTTGTATCTATGTATCTATGAATATAAAGGATATATATAAATAATGGCTGTCATTGCATTGAACAATGGGGGGGACAGAAGCGGGGCTACATATGAGGGGTGGGGGTATCTTAATTAGTGTGAGTGGTATTTTTCTATAGACTGGCCTGGCACTTATCACAGAATATGGCGGTATATAGGGGCCCTGATCCTTTCAGCACCCACCATAATAAAACAGGGAAAGAACTTGCTCTGGTAAGAGTCCTCCCCCACCATCGTCCTTCGTGGCCCGGCTGTGCGGCGTCTCCTCAATGCATTATTAACACAAAGACAGAAGTAAGAACCTTGACAGTATTCCCCGCGTCTCCCTGAAGATATAGCTGCTGATAATGAGAGATCTTGTATATTATGCGGCAAACATATCCCCACAATGATGACAATTCATCTCCGGGTTATTACACGTTGGTGAGTAATAATAATATGCATGCATTTGTAATTACAAGCGGGGACAGATGGCGCAGCCTCCATTTACAATGATTCTTCCATGTAAATAACTAATGATGCCCGGCGCTTCCTCTCCAACCTGGACGCGGTAAGACGTGGTGCGGACTCTCCGGTGACAAATGCCACAGGCGCCAATGTATCATGTCCGTTGCTGAGAGGATATTTATCATTGTCCGGAGCTGATGTAAAATTAGGTTCATTATCTTCCATTGTGATGTATTGGGAACATTGATTATTGGTGCCGGATTATCAGATGTTCTGGATTATATGGCTCTTATAACAATACTATTCATTTTCTTATACTTTTTGTAGATCAGAAGTAAATGGCAAATGGATATTTCTTCTGAAATAAGAATAAAAGAGTATGCCAGATAATAGGATGCCAATCTTAACCCCTTAGTGACCACCACGGTGCCAAAAGTGAAAAGTAACTACTTGTCCTGAACTGACAACATCATAGCTCCTTGTGATGAACTTGCCTTGTGATGAACTTGCCTTGTGATGAACTTGCCTGTCCACGCTGAGCGGGTCATTGTCTCAAGTCACAAGTCTAGGTAGGGTTTGGAGAAGCTGCATTTCTTGCCGAAGTGCCCTCCTGCTTTCATTGAGTTCTTTTCTAGAAAACATCCAGGTTGGCTCCTACCAGTTGTCACACTGGTTCCCAGTACTCCTGGATGTGCAGCTTTGTGTTTTCATGACATCAAGGTTGTATCTTTTACAGTGAGCACTGGTTGTCTCTTTCTATGTCTGTAAAATAACCACAACCTAACCAAAGTTGTCAGGACTCTCTGCAGCAGAGAACAATACTGTATGGACAGTGTCCTTCTAGTAATCCACCCTGTCACTCTTGTCTAACTTTCCTTCAGGTAACTCAAGTCAGAGACTATCTTGACCTTTGCCAAAAGTATTTCAAAAGTCTCCTAAAACTCAGTACCCCAGCACAAAGCAGCGAGTTCAACTTTCTTAAAGGGGAATTACCCAACGGACCTGCCTTTAAACTAACTTGCCTTGTGACTAAAGATTTCTACTCAACTAAACTGAGACTGTGTTCTATACCTGCAAGTTAAAGAAGAAGTCCGGGGAGGATAAAAGAAACAATATGCTCTCACCTCCCCGGCTCCAGCACTGGTGGCCACATACCGCTGATTGTGTCTTGCACCAAAACATGGTAAAACGAGGTAATAGGAGCAATTATTTGGGAAAGTCTACCCACCACTCCGGTGACAAGTGCCACAGCGGTACCACCTGCTGGCCCTGCATATAACACCCCGCAGCCCCTCGGTCACCTGCTGGCCCTGCATATAACACCCCGCAGCCCCTCGGTCACCTGCTTGCCCTGCACATAACACCCCGCAGCCCCTCGGTCACCTGCTGACCCTGCACATAACACCCCGCAGCCCCTCGGTCACCTGCTCTCCCTGCACATAACACCCCGCAGCCCCTCGGTCACCTGCTGGCCCTGCACATAACACCCCGCAGCCCCTCGGTCACCTGCTTGCCCTGCACATAACACCCCGCAGCCCCTCGGTCACCTGCTGACCCTGCACATAACACCCCGCAGCCCCTCGGTCACCTGCTCTCCCTGCACATAACACCCCGCAGCCCCTCGGTCACCTGCTGGCCCTGCACATAACACCCCGCAGCCCCTCGGTCACCTGCTGGCCCTGCACATAACACCCCGCAGCCCCTCGGTCACCTGCTGGCCCTGCACATAACACCCCGCAGCCCCTCGGTCACCTGCTGGCCCTGCACATAACACCCCGCAGCCCCTCGGTCACCTGCTGGCCCTGCACATAACACCCCGCAGCCCCTCGGTCACCTGCTGGCCCTGCACATAACACCCCGCAGCCCCTCGGTCACCACACATTGTCCTGTGACTTTCACTCAGTCTGGAATGAGGACCAGATTTTTTTCGGTTCAAGCTTTTGCCATAAGTAGGTTTATTGTGATAATGCCGTAAATCTCCTGCGCTCCAGAAATGTTACCCGGGAGCAGCAGAGCCGATTACGCTGAAGGTTTTGGCTTTTGACCAATGAATTAAGTACAATTAGCCTTTCAATTAATGTGAAAATCTCGTCTCCATTTGTTCTAACAGCTGCTAAGTGGGATTGCAGAGATACACTCAAAAGTTGTTGTAACCAATGACAAGTGTAATGTAAGACTATATTATCCCTTCACACGTACAGGCGGCGTTCTGCCTCTGGATCTGCGCAGAGCACATTCCGACTTCCAAAATTAGGAGAATGACTGAGTTACATTACTGAAGTTTCTATATTTACGCAAGTGTAACAACTGTTACCGTCCACATCGGATACAGAATTACTATACAATGTAGAACGAGCAAGTACTTTCCCAATGCGACCTGTCCCAGGGTGGAAATTGTGCCAGCCAATGGCCAGGAAAACCGGCCAGGGACTAACACATTTTGGCTTCGGCTCTCCAGAAAACATGGAAATCATAGTTGTGAAAAAGTTTGACACCCATGGCCTACACTGATAGACTTGATCCCGAGACAACTCACATTTGACACCCAAATTATCTCCAAAACTGAAATCTAGATAGAAAATATATGGAATTATCCAGAGAGAACCCTGACTTTTCCTCCTTTGCCTTAAAATGTGTTGTTCACCTTTTATTTTGTTTCAAATCAACTGATGCCAGAGATTTGTAATTTACTTCTATTAAAAAATCTCCAGTCTTCCAGTACTTACAGCTGCTGTATGTCCTGCAGGAAGTGGTGTATTCTCTCCAGTCTGACACAGTGCTCTCTGCTGCCACCTCTGTCCATGTCAGGAACTGTCCTGAGAGATTTTCTATGGGTATTTGCTGCTGTTCCTGACATGGCATTTTTTGGCACCAGTTGATTTAAGAGAATTTTTTTTTTAATGAACATCCCTTTAAGCACAGTGACTTAATGTGGTTCCATCCTTTCTATGAACTGATTGTATAAATGCTTCACCAGACTCCATTCCAATTCTTCAGTGGCTTCATGTGAACTTTCTAGAGTGATGACTAGAGTGAGTTGTAGGCATAAAGCTGCGCTCCTCATATATTAAGGAATATTCTGCAGTGTTACTTTATAATACCAGAAAGCTGTGAGCGTTTATACTGCCCTGTTATACGCCGTATGTATGAGGACATACCTTACATTTTATCGTGAATATTTTAGTGGAAAAAGAAATGTCATCTACCTTCTGCTGCTGCAGATAAGACGATGCGTAATGCTTCCCACTGCACACATATATCCTGTATACTGGAGAGCTAGGATTTCAGGAATCCGTATTTCTTATGATTTGTTTTCCAGATGGGAATGAGGATGATACAAGCGGTAAACATACAATATGAGATGTATGGAGGGTATAAAGCGTGTGCGCAGGAACAACAAGGCCGCGGTTAATGTAACCGATAAAAACAGACGAGTCTTATCCATCTGGCAATGACAGAAGAGCAGAGGAGAATGCATCTCGTAATATGGTGACTAGAGATGAGCGAACATGGAGCATACTGGGATTCCTCCAAATCGGAACGCTCTGCATTTGATTACCAGAAGTTGGATACAATCCTAAGGTTGCCTGGAAAACATAGACACAGCTATAGGCCATAGGCTGCATCCATGTTTTCCAGGATTACCCAGCATGCTCAAGGTTCCCTCAACTCTAATGGCAACAAAACAAATGAACCTTATTTCTCAAAATGTAATAATTGTAATTTTTTTTTTACACAAGCAAGGGGTTAGATACAGGAGGGTAAAGCAGCAGCAGATACACCTTAGGAGGCTAAAAAGGCTTCACTGACACACAGGGAGACACCAGTATTATAGAGGGCACATGGTCGGTGAGGGACGGAGGGGAAGGGGGGATATAGATTCCACGTTGGAGTCCAAAAAACTCACATTACTTCTCAATTTAACCCAAACAATGGCCATCATAGGCCGCTGATGGTTGTGAGACAATATGGTGACATTCACAGGGGAATCCCATTCTTATGACAGCGGGTGTGTAGCTCATGAACGAGTCAAGTGTGGTGAGGAGCTGGTGGGTATAATAGTGGTGCGATAGTCTGCAGAAAGGGCTTCGGTATTCATCAGTATTCGCTATATTTGAGGAAAGGAGCAAATATCTTAAATGTGTTTTGTGAAATATTTAATTATAGCATGTGGTGCTGTGGCTTTCCTTCTCTTCTCTCTCTTTTTCTTCTTTTTTTTTGTTATTTTCTCAATATCCCCAGCAGAATCAGGATTGGACTCCATTGACTGGTGAAGGATTGTCTCCGCTGGTTGGTAAAGAGTTGTCTTCTCTGCTGGTTGGTAAAGGGTTGTCTTCTCTGCTGGTTGGTAAAGGGCTGTCTTCTCCGCTGGTTGGTAAATGGCTGTCTTCTCTGCTGGTTGGTAAAGGGCTGTCTTCTCTGCTGGTTGGTTAAGGGTTGTCTTCTCTGCTGGTTGGTAAGGGGTTGTCTTCTCTGATGATTGGTAAGGGGTTGTCTTCTCCACTGATGAGTGGTAAAGTGCTATCTTCTCTGCTGGTTGGTAAAGGGTTATCTTCTCTGCTGGTTGGTAAAGGGTTGTCTCCTCTGCTGGTTGGTAAGGGGTTGTCTTCTCTGATGATTGGTAAGGGGTTGTCTTCTCCACTGATGAGTGGTAAAGTGCTATCTTCTCTGCTGGTTGGTAAAGGGTTATCTTCTCTGCTGGATGGTAAAGGGCTGTCTTCTTTGATGATTGGTAAAGGGCTGTCTTCTCTGCTGGTTGGTAAAGGGCTGTCTTCTCTGCTGGATGGTAAAGGGCTGTCTTCTTTGATGATTGGTAAAGGGTTGTCTTCTCTGCTGGTTGGTAAAGGGCTGTCTTCTCTGCTGGATGGTAAAGGGTTGTCTTCTTTGATGATTGGTAAAGGGTTGTCTTCTCTGCTGGTTGGTAAAGGGCTGTCTTCTCTGCTGGATGGTAAAGGGCTGTCTTCTTTGATGATTGGTAAAGGGTTGTCTTCTCTGCTGGTTGGTAAAGGGCTGTCTTCTCTGCTGGTTGGTAAAGGGTTGTCTTCTCTGCTGGTTGGTAAAGGGTTGTCTTCTCTGATGATTGGTAAGGGGTTGTCTTCTCCACTGATGAGTGGTAAAGGGTGGTCTTCTCTGATGACTGGTAAAGGACTGTCTTCTCTGCTGGTTGGTAAAGAGTTGTCTTCTCTACCAACTGGGTTGTCTTCTCAGTTGATTGGTATAAGGTTGTTTTCTCTACTGAATGGTAAAAGGTTGTCATGTTGATTGTCTTTCCTGGGGTGGATTATATCTTCCAGCAAGACAATGGGACATGTCAAAAAGCTAGAAAAGTCTGACATTGGTTTGAAGAACATGACCAAAACCTACAAGTGCTACCCTGACCCCATAATTACCCAGATGTGAACCCAATTGAGCCTCTGTGTCCACCTGGATGATGGTGTTGCCTCTATTGACTCTCCAGCAGCTGTGGGTTGCAGTCATCATGTCTCCAGACACCTGGGACACCTACTGGACTTTATTGAGTCATTGCTGACACAACTCCCTACATTTAGATACATGATCGTATCACCCTGAGTTGGTCAGATATAATGTATGCCTATTTCTGTGATGTACACATGTAGCAGAGCTGAGTCTGTCAACAGATAATTAGTGTATCGTGATAGGATTCCAGGGAAGACTGTTTAGGGATCTGTGGTTCTCCCAATGCTTAGATGAAAAGATCATTTCTGCTGCTCCGAAAAGTAAATGTGACAGATTCTCACAAACTATATAACACTGGAAATCTTTCTGCCTGTACCTGGAGAAAATTAGTTTCTGAAATAAAATATGTCAACGTGACCGAGTCCTAGAAACGTTCCTGGTATATAAGACTCAGTACTAAAGGGCCAGCATGTTATTACTAATAGCAGTAATAACAACAAGAAAGACAACGATAACAGCAGGTCAATAATACTCATTTTATAAGACTTCTTTTTATGAAATACTCAGTAAAAAATTATAAACATCAATATTTATAGAGGGAAGAAGTAAATAAGGCAGTGATTTATAATTCTTGTATATAGGAGCAGTATTAGGCTATGTTCACACAACTTAAGATCTGCGGGAATCACAGCCATTGTTACAGCGTCCGTGATTCCCACGGAACTTACGTAGTGCTGCCTTCTGAGGGAATCCCGGGACACAGTAGACACTTCAGCCGGCATCCCTAATGGTGTCGTAGAAAACTGACATTTCAGTTTTCTGCGACTGCTATTCATTGAAAACCCTGTCAGTACAAACTATGGAGTGAGCGGCTGCGGCCGCTCACTCCATAGTGTGCAGTGGGGAGTTCTGATGCGGGCGTGCAAAACTGCGCCCGCATCAGAACTCTGTGGCCTAAAAATCATCCGGCCGTACTGGCTGGGATGATCTTTTCAGGGACCGGACGTTCCGTAGAGATCAGTGTAGTATGCATTATACAGCACCAGGCTGCGTTCACACTACGTATATTTCAGTCAGTATATTTCAGTCAGTATTGTGGTCCTCATATTGCAACCAAAACCAGGAGTGGATTAAAAACACAGAAAGGATCTGTTCACACAATGTTGAAATTGGATGGCCGCCATATAACAGTAAATAACGGCCATTATTTCAATATAACGGCCGTTGTTCTAAAATAACAGCAAATATTTGCCATTATATGGCGGCCATTCACTCAATTTCAGCATTGTGTGAACAGAGCCTTTCTGTGTTTTTAATCCACTCCTGGTTTTGGTTGCAATACTGACTGAAATATACATATACTGACTGAAATATACGTAGTGTGAACGCAGCCCCAATACGTCAGTGCTCTATTATTGTGGTCTGCAGCAGACCAGATGCATGGATTGCTGAGCCGGGATTAGCGTCATTCCGACGCTGAGCCCTGGCCGGCTCAGAAGGAGGGATCTACCCTTCATGATCACAACACGGAGGTGAGATCCTGCCACTAAACACCAGGGATGGCGCTCTGTATGGCTTTATATGCAGCTGTCATGTGTGACAGCTGCATTTAAATGTCCTTATTAGCGGGCGCGGTGATCGGCTACACATAACACCCGGGATCCCTGCAGTTCAGAGCGGGGTTGCGGCACAGCCCCTCTCTGAACCCCCCTAATGGCGCCATGACGTATGAGATACGTTATGGGTCGTTAATAGGTTAAAGTGCCATGGAACTAATTTCTGGTCCACAATCCATCTGTTCTCTGCTATCAGCTGAAACCACCTGCAATCAACAAGTCCCCGATCCCGATGACATAAATGCCCAAATAACTTCCACTTAGATCTTCTGTGTAATTTTTTCTTTAACACATTTACACGTCTCGCACCGTTCACCCGTCCATAAAGGAGAGTAGCAGGTCCTGACAATGTGCCGGTAATTTTGACAGCATTGTATTTTCTGTTCAGAATTATATAGACCACTGAGTGAGCTGCTGTATCTCTGTATTTAAATGTAGGTCAAAACCAGAACAAAGAGTTTTGCAAGTGGCAGGCAGCCAGACAGTAATTACTGCTGTGGAGGTGAGGTGGAAATGTGTGATATTTAAATTAGGTCAACAGCCTGCAAAGAGTTAATGTTAGATTCATGTCATGTAGAGTAAGTGTAATATCTATAATGCCAACGGTGTCCTTGCTACCATT
>NC_091463.1:100188672-100268672 GCF_027789765.1 Dendropsophus ebraccatus | reverse complement strand
GGGCATACGCTAGGGAAAAGGGGCAAATCTGCAGTTTACAGGAGCATGGACTCCTGGCAATTGACAGGTATCCCTGTTGTGTTCCTTAGTGCCTTACAGTATACTCTTTGTCAGTCTGTGTCTTGTGTCAAACATTCACTAGTTAGCATGGTTAAATTTGAACCATAGAAACTACATGAAGGAGCAAGGAATCCTGTCAAAGATAGAAGTCCCTGCTCCTCTAGGGTGAGTATTAATGGTCTATCACTGCATAATGTTCATGGGCAAGAGGAGTGGGGACATTCTGTTTCCAGACCAGCGAGTATTCCCTGAGCAGCACAGCATATAATGTACACCTCCTGATCAGTATATTGTTTTCAAGGTGCCATAGACTATGCCACAAAAAATAAGTAGAGGAACAGGGACTCCTATTAAAAAAAAGGGACCCTGCCCCTTTACAGTACACAGCAATGCTGTATGATCTAGTGATCTATTTACTGCTCACACAATATAGTTTAACTGGGATCCTCTGCATCTGGGTCAGTGACTCGTCACTGAGCAGCAAAACACACTGTGTACTGATCACTGAACCCTATGCTATACCGCAGAAACCACATAGAGGAGAAGGGACTCCTATCATTTTGACAGGAGTCCCTGCTCCTGTACAGTTAGCAGAAACATGCTTTCCATCACTGCTTAATAACTTGAAGTAAGTACTGATGCTTTGCATCACCAAGAGCTGGGTGCTCTATATATGCAATATCTAAATCGGCCATGGAATGCAAACCAAAGTCCTGGTCAATTTGTACTCAATCCTCCTGAAAAGGTTTTTGAGGATGTTTCTTATGTCAAATAACCGGCTTAAGTGCTTAAAAGTTAGAAAAGTGAGGAAAAGAATGTTTCTACATTGACCTATATTGACCCAGAGAAGACGGCGTTCTGTACCCGGGGCTATGACTTCGGCACCTTGAGCAGGCTACTCACGAGAGACTGCGATCCTGCTAAAAGTTTGTTAGTTGCCTTGGCAGTGCTCATCCAGTTCATGAGGGAGACTTGGGGGAGAGGAAGAGTTGCTGATACAGTATGCCATCTCTGTCTCACTCATCACAGCAAATTAGTTTCTTTGTTTTAGAACTAATCATAAATGAGACGCCAGATGTTGGCATCTTTTGTATGAAAATCTAAGCCTACTCTAGTGTAGATTAAATAATTTGGCTTCCTTTTGGGACTCATTTAAATCTTGCAAAAGGGGAAATTATGCTTTTGAAAAGCTAATTCTGTGTTTGCGAACACAGTGCGGAGGGAACGGGAGGGGGAGGGGAGAGGGGGAGCTTGCGCTAATTTTTCAGCTAATGTATACAAAATGGCAAATTCCTTTTATTCGCGATACATTTTAGTTTAAGCTTCGCGTTTAGACAAATTTACGTTTTGAACTGAAGCAAAACGAGGGGTAATTGTTAGAATTTGTCAATTTCTGCGAGTTAATATCAAAATGTCTTCAGACAGTTAATTGGCTTTACTATAAAGGCTTTTGCTGGAGAAGCCGGGCTTAGTGTTTGATATACTGGGGAAGGATATACCATATTATGTCTTAGGGAATAAGCAGTCATTAGTAGGCTGCTCTGTAATGTAATGGCTCTTGTATAGTCAAGTCAATGTTCCATTCAAGCCACTTAAGGCGATAAACTGTTACTGTACAAATTCAATTTGGCAATAAACATCCTTCATATCTGCTCTTGTTCTTTATGGGTCTTATCACTGAGAGCGTAACCTCTTACCATTCTCTGCTGCCCTTGATCAGGAGCGGTGACTACCTTAGGCAACAATGCAAAATCAATGGCAGCTACCCCCTCCTTCTATTTTGCTATGTACAAGCATGGTAAGGGCAGTATAAGGAGTGCTGCTCTGAAGTGCATTGCCCCAAGGCAGTGATGCCTTCATACTTTTGCATTTTTCATGCAGATGGTGCAGAGTTGCTGGAAGAAAGTGTTGAAGATGAGCAAACTGAATCTTAGAAACTGATATTCATTCTGAACCTTGCAAAAGTTTGGCCCAGTAGTGAACCAAACTTTTTGAAAAGTTAGTGGTCGCACAATTTAAAACACATAAAGGGTATGCTTACCTGTCTGTGCTCCCCTGGTGTCCTCCTCTAGGTCTCCAGTGTCCCCAGTTAATCTTAGCCACCTGCAGCCCGCTCAACCACTAACTGAGATGGGACAGTGGCGGGCCAGTGATTGACTGAGAAGGCTTTCACTTTTGTCTCTAGAGTTACAGCCCACTCATTTTGCATTAAAGTGAGTGTTGGGTGACTGTCAGCAGTACCATCGCTCTTAAGAGGGTTCAGGAGAAGAAGGAACAGGAGGCTCCTGCAGATCCTCCAGGTTCATACAGGACAATGACATTACTAGAGGTATTAATTAAAGGGATCTTGCTCCTTATCGGTACAGAGCAGGTGCTGGTTGTCTGACAGGCCTTTGATGGGTGTCTACAAGGGCCATGTGTCTTTCTGGAAATTCAACCAGGCCGATGTAGAAAGCAAAAACAGGGTAATAGCATGACATGTACAGATGTGTCCAGCTTCACCTTTCCATTAGATAAATTAAGCAAAGTACTCTTTCTTCACAGACAATCGCCAAAATAATCTGACATGTTAACACAAGACTCAAAAAACCTCATCTAGGTAACAATCTCTGTGCCTCGATTCATAGACTTACACAGTGTTTACACTTAGTGAATGAAGATTATGACCTCAGATACTGTGAAAAAGCTGGTGATCCCCCGACTTGTCATATTTATGATAGATTAACGATAAGGTAAGGATGGACACATCTGTATCAGAATTAATGCTGTAGTAGTAGAGAAGTGATTTTGATGTCTTGCAAAGTTCCACGGCCCCTTCATCTAAGACTCCATCTTGACTTCTCGTGGCTGGAGAAGATGGATGCAGGCCTAGAGCTAAAATTTGCTCATCTCTACTCCTTAGATAATGTAAGATTCTATTCAACACAAGTTGCAGACTTCCGTGACTCTGAACTTTAGAAATACAACTAGAGTTAACCAGCCAATGAACCTGTTCCATCTCCTTCCAAGAAAGTTGTCCAACAATCTCCGCGGCCTCATGTCTCACGTAGACTGTCATCTCATATTAACGTAGGACCTCCTGAAATAACCCCAAATCCCAGCGATGAAGACGACTAATGAGCGGTTTTAATTTGTCTCTATGTATCGGCGGCCTCCATCACTGATACAACAATCAATTATTCACTGCAATGGCCAAGGGTTATAATTGGATAGATATGTAAAGCAGTCTGCAAATGTGATTACCATCAAAATGAGCTCCGGCACAGACGGCTTGTCAATGTTGTGACCATAATTGTTACATATTGTAAAATATTAATGCTATGGGAATATCGATGCGCTGCACATGGGCAGACCAGATTGCTGCAAAATTAAGCATTCAAACATAATCTGGTCAATGGGAGAAATTAACTATTCATTGCCTGGGACATACGTGTAGCTGGGTTTTCGTTTGGCATTGGGCACCACTCATCATGACACCACATGCCATAGTGGTCCATGCAATGTGGTTCAATAGCTGTAAGGATGAGTAGAAAACCACGCCATCAAGTCAGGTGAATAAAGCAAAACCACTGAATCCAGACATTAACCAGTCTATGAACATCTGGAACTCCAAAAAGTTTCTGTAGGGGCCTGAGTTTTGTGGAAATACAGTTTAAGGCCATGTTCCTACTGCAGACGTGATTACTACGGTACTTACGTAGTGCTGCCTTTTAAGGAATCCCGACCGGAGTGTATACACATAGGGTGGGATTTACAAAGACCGGAGTACAAGTACGTCGGTCTTATATTAGGCCCCGCCCTCTTTTCTCTAGCAGGATACACTAAGAGGCACACGCCTCTTAGCGAATCCGGCCAGCCGGGCGACTGAATGTACGCCCGGCGTATAAAATCTACACCTGCTTCCAGCAGAGGTAGATTTTGATTGTGATTTACAGGAGGCGTACGCCAGGGAGAAAGAGCGAATCCACACCCTTTCCCTGGCGTACGCCTTTGACATACGCTTCGTACCCCCCCTCCCTAGCTCCGGCCGCATGCTCCATTGTGAACAGCGGGGAATTTGGATGCGGGCGTGCACAAATGCGCCCTCATCCGAATTCAACGGCAGTAAAGATCATCCGGCCGGTACTGACACAGTTTTCTGGCACTGACTGTTCCGTGACCTGGCCGGTGTTTTACCACGTGTGAACATAGCCTGATATTGTGGCCCTTTACGACCCTACGAAGACCCCATTGCAGTAGCTTGCCAGGAATGCAACTAGCTTTACAAAGAAGAAAATCTACTGTAATAACTTAATAGGGTTGTCCCACCTCTGGGTTGGGGGATCAGTGTATGATCAGGGCAGGCCTGACTACTTGGGGCCATATCTTTAGAGTTGGGGTCCCATCATAATGGAGAAGTCATTCTTTGCCCATTGGAGCAACCAGAAGTGCAGTACTCTATCTGCCTATTTCCAGTGGCTCCAATAGACAATGAATGGAGTGGAGAAGCACACACGTGACCCCAACTTCATTCAGACAAGAAACTTGGAATCCCACACTCAAGATTGAAAGGGGATCCCAGCAGTCGGCCTCACCACAATCATACACTCATCCCCTATCCTGTCCAATGGTGGAACAACACCTTTAAAGGGGTTATCAGATAAGAAAACTTACAGCTTCTTTCTTCCAAAAACAGAGCCACCCCTGTCCTTAGATTGTGGGTGGAACTACAACCTGGCTCCATTAACTTCAATGGAACTGAGCTGCAATACTGCACTCAAACTCGAAGAAAATGGCTATGTTTTTGTAATCATGGGTAAGCACCTGAAAGGGGTACTCCAGCAAAATCAACAGATTTTAGAAAGTTATATAGATTTGTAATTTACTTCTATTTAATAATCTCCAGTCTTGCAGTACTTATCAGCTGCTGTATGTCCTGAAGGAAGTGGTGTATTCTTTCCAGTCTGACACAGTGCTCTCTGCTGCCACCTCTGTCCATGTCAGGAACTGTCCAGAGCAGGAGAGGTTGTCAATGGGGGTTTGCTGCTGCTCTGGACAGTTCCTGACATGGACAGAGGTGGCAGCAGAGAGCACTGTGTCAGACTGGAGGGAATACACCACTTCCTGCAGGACATACAGTAGCTGCTAAATACTGCAAGACTGGAGATTTTTAAATAGAAGTAAATTACAAATCCCTAAAAATTTCTGAAACCAGTTGATTTAAAAGAAAAGGATTTTCACCGGAGTGCCCCTTTATTATAAGATAGAGATGTTACAGCAATTGCAGCTCAGCAACATGTTAGATATACTATATATATAGCACTAAGAATAAAGGCCTATTATAATGTTTCATTAAGGCTTAATCATCATATAGTGTTGGGGATTGCAGCAGGGGGGGGGGGAGGGGGATGGGTGTAGTGAGGGACCTCTGGACGTCCACCCATGTGGTTATGTAAGGCCCAGATCTCTGACTTTTCACAAAGGATCTTTGTGGCCAGTTCATGTGCATTGGTCTGGCATTGTTCTCGCTGTCTGACTGCGGCTTCCAGATTTGCATGTTTGGCAGTGCATCAGCTCTGGGGAGACTTGTTGATTCTGTCTCTGTAAATGAGTGGATTTTGGTTGGAATAAACATGATAATGTAAAAGGATTTCAATTCCCACTCCCAGAAAATCCTCCTTGTGATGGGGGTGACACATGAATGTGCGGCACCTGGGCTCGCTCCACCGCTACACGTGTCTGCCTTTCATTCTATTACTTAAGATGGGAAGAACAATGGATGTTTGTAGTGAATGTGAAGCAATTCCCAGCCCACTGACACAGTCATCCGCCGAGATCTGCAGGATCCTAATACAGCGCATAATTTATAGCAGAATACAGGAAACAAACAAGGGGCTGAGGCTTCTGCATGTGGCGCAAAGGCTTTACTACCCACGTGCGACAAAGCGTGCAACATATGTACATGACCTGTTACACAAGTTTAGATAAGCGATTGTTTAGATGAGCGATTCGCTCATCTCTCCTGACAGCACTAGGTGGTGGTCACAATATGTGATAAATAATGTCATATTTATAGTGTACCAGGAATGTTTCTATGAAGAATGATTATCAGGCAGCTCTGGGCTCAATCAGCATTTTTTAAAGTACTTTCTTTTTTCCCATTCAAAATTTGGTCCCTAAGTACCTTAACGGAGGCGCCGTTGTCTCCGCTCCCTGCTGTCTGTACCTGAGGAGGCGCCGTTGTCTCCGCTCCCTGCTGTCTGTACCTGAGGAGGCGCCGTGGTCTCCACTCCCTGCTGTCTGTACCTGAGGAGGCGCCGTTGTCTCCACTCCCTGCTGTCTGTACCTGAGGAGGCGCAGTTATCTCCGCTCCCTGCTGTCTGTACCTGAGGAGGCGCCGTTGTCTCCGCTCCCTGTTGTCTGTACCTGAGGAGGCGCCGTTGTCTCCGCTCCCTGTTGTCTGTACCTGAGGAGGCGCCGTTGTCTCTACTCCCTGCTGTCTGTACCTGAGGAGGCACCGTTGTCTCCGCTCCCTGCTGTCTGTACCTGAGGAGGCACCGTTGTCTCCGCTCCCTGCTGTCTGTACCTGAGGAGGCACCGCTGTCTCCGCTCCCTGCTGTCTGTACCTGAGGAGGCGCCGTTGTCTCTACTCCCTGCTGTCTGTACCTGAGGAGGCACCGTTGTCTCCGCTCCCTGCTATCTGTACCTGAGGAGGCACCGTTGTCTCCGCTCCCTGCTGTCTGTACCTGAGGAGGCACCATTGTCTCCGCTCCCTGCTGTCTGTACCTGAGGAGGCACCGCTGTCTCCGCTCCCTGCTGTCTGTACCTGTGGAGGCACCGTTGTCTCCGCTCCCTGCTGTCTGTACCTGAGGAGGCGCCGTTGTCTCCGCTCCCTGCTGTCTGTACCTGAGAAGGCGCCGCTGTCTCCGCTCCCTGTTGTCTGTACCTGTGGAGGCGCTGTTGTCTCCGCTCCCTGCTGTCTCTACCTGAGGAGGCGCCATTGTCTCTGCTCCCTGCTGTCTCTACCTGAGGAGGCGCTGTTGTGTCCACTCCCTGCTGTCTGTACCTGTGGATGCGCCGTTGTCTCCGCTCCCTGCTGTCTGTACCTGAGGAGGCGCCGTTGTCTCCGCTCCCTGCTGTCTGTACCTGAGGAGGCGCCGTTGTCTCCGCTCCCTGCTGTCTGTACCTGTGAATAAGGAGGTTAAGCTTCCTGATCTGTCTCCAGTGTGACACCCAGTGTAATGTGATTCTATGGTGCCGTCTCCTAATGCACAGGTACGCTCAGCAGTAAAGTTGATCGAACCTCGGGAAATCCTAGGTTCTATCGAACTCGAACATTCATGAACCTGCCGCATTTGATTGCTGATGCCTGCCTGGTCTGTGGGGAAGGAGGAGAGTGCCCGGGTACTGACTGTAATTCCGGGATTCCTCCACCCTCCTCCCCAGATTGGGCACCCTTCACCCCCCTCCCCAGATTGGGCACCCTTCACCCCCCTCCCCAGACTGGGCACCCCTGATTGTCCTCTCCTTTCCACACACCTGTATTTTCTTTCTTCTTCTTCCTCCATAGTGCAGTGTACATACAGGACCTGCGGTGACATCATAGTCACATGTCAAGGTCCTTCACCATCAGTAACTTTGCTGTACTGTCTCCTGGCTGCTGTTTAGCCCTAATGTGCGCAAAATCTAAGTAAAAACGCTGTGATTTTGCGCAAATTATAGCTAAACAGCAGCCAGGAGACAGTACAGTATGTGAAATACCTCTTTTGATCAAGTAAAAATCGTCCCCTGCGTCTCCACACTGACAGAGGGCAGGACGCTTCCAGGCTGCCTCATCCACTGTGATCCTTCTCTGCGCCCGGAGCAGCTGCCCCCTCCTGCCCCCCCCCCTCGCTACGCCCCTGGAAAGATAGATAGATAATAGATAGGAGATAGATAGATAGATAGGAGATAGATAGATAGATAGATAGATAGATAGATAGGAGATAGATAGATAGATAGATAGATAGATAGATAGATAGATAGATAGATAGGAGATAGATAGATAGATAGATAGATAGATAGATAGATACATAAATAGATAGATAGATAGATAGATAGATAGATAGATATAGGAAAAAGAATATAAAAGCAGCACTACCTTGTAAAACGTAGTTTGGTGCCAGCAGATTCCCCAACCAGGGGTATGAATGTCCATATACAACGAATAGTCCGCAGCACTCCAAGTTGTGAAACAAAAAGTGGTATTTATTCCAAATATATCATAATATCAAAAATAGTGACATGCAGCAAATAGACGCGACGTTTCGGCAGCCTCTACGCTGCCATTCTCAAGCGTGTCTTCAGTGAAACAAACTCATATATTTATCCACACATGTGAAATACAAAAAAGCTTTCCATTGGTTCCTAAAGTGCATCAATTAGTCCACACTGGTGTGGACACATATGTGAATCTTAACCCTTTGTGTACATTACGATTGCATATACTGCAAATATACTAGTGAACAAGTAGTGAGTGCAGGCTTGAAAATGTTATGCGAGAGACTGGCTCTCTAATAGATTAACAAATGTCCAAAAATAAATGTCCAAAAATAAAAAGTCCAAATATGCATCCATGTGGTAATACCATGAAATCACCCTTGCTTGTACTTGAGGAACGTAGGGCTCCGCATCAGATGGAAATCCAGCGAGCTTGTAGTTGCTTATATCATCCACCGGCTCAGGGGGGCAGTGTGGTCTCACCATTAAGGATCATTGTAGACACCGCTTCCTAGTCATATCATCCGATCGACTGAATAGGTGAATCGAGGTGTGCATCCCAGGTTGACACCCCTTCCACGCCGGACAAAAGTGCAGCAAGGAAACGCAAGGTCTCCAACAAGTGTGAATAATGATATGACGTTCCTCAATGTAGTTACTATATCATCCACCGGCTCAGGGGGGCAGTGTGGTCTCACCAATTAGGTTCATTGTAGACACCGCTTCCTAGTCACACCATCCGATCCACTGGATAGGTGAATCGAGGTGTGCATTCCAGGTTGACACCCCTTCCACGCCGGATGGCCACTCCAGGCCGTATTACAAAAGTGCGGCAAGGAAACGCGAGGTCTCCAACAGGTGTAAATAAAAATATGAATATAACGTTCCTCAATGTAGTACTGGGTGAATTCTTGGTCCACAGGATCTACAAAACAAAAAGTATTCATGTAAATAAAGGTACAACATAAAAAATAAATGAACGTGAGTGCGTTTTCACCGAGCCCTCTCGTTGGGTGTGAATACTGTTCAGACTACAAAGGGCAATTAAATTACTTGTACATTCCACTTGTCACTTTATACTCTACATTTAGTCCTTTGGGAGTCAAAGATTGCAGTTTGTATATCCAGTGTAATTCACGACGTTTCAGAGTTGTTAATCTGTCACCCCCGTATTTTAAAGGTAAGACACGGTCTATGACCATGAATTTAAGGTCCTTTTCACTATGTGCATGTTCAGCAAAATGTTTTGGGACAGGTAAATCAAGTTTTTTCTTTCTTATGGTATATCGGTGCTGTGTAAGTCTAGTCTTAATGTCATATGTTGTTTCTCCTATATAGAGTTTTTTGCACGGGCACCAGAGGGCATATATCACCCAATCAGAATCACAGGTAAGTAGATGATTGATTTTATACTGTTTGCCAGTTGTTGGGTGTATGAAATGGGTGCCTTTGTTCATATGTTTGCAATTTATGCATCTGCAACATGGGTATGAACCCTTTTTCGGGGTACTCAGGTATCTCTGTGGATCTTTTTTCGGGATAGAGATATCCGTTTTCACCAGCTTATCCCTCAGATTGTAACTGCACCTATAAGACAGTAATGGTGGTACTTGAAACTCAGCTATGTTGGGAAAAGAGTTTTTTATGACATACCAATTTTTTCTAATGATGTTACCTATTTTAGGTGAATAGTGTGTATAGGTGGAAACAAATGGTATTCTTTCTGTCAGTCTTGTTTTGTTCTTTTGTCTCAATAATTGTTCCCTATTGGTGTGTGTAGCTTTCTCACGGCTTTCAGCCAACACATCAATAGGGTAACCTCTCTCCCTAAAATCCTCCATCATCTGTTCTAGTGTACTGTCTAGTTCCATCTCGTCATCAATAATACGTCTTGCTCTCGTCATTTGACTTAATGGTAATGACCTAACCATCTTAGTCGGGTGGCAACTTGTGAAGTGCAGTAAGTTGTTAGAGTCAGTAGGTTTTTTATACAGAGTAGTTGTGAGTCTATTGTGGTCTTTGTGTACCATAACATCTAAATAATGTAGATGTGTGTGCGACCATGTCATCGTGAATTTGATGGTGGCATCTACTGTATTGAGGTAGTCACAGAAAGTCTCCAGTGTATTACTGTCACCAGTCCAAATCATGAAGGCGTCGTCTATGTAACGCCACCAGACCAAAGCATGTTGGAAAAGTGGCGTCACATAGACGAAGTTCTCCTCCACATAATTCATAACAATATTGGCGTACGTGGGCGCGACGTTAGCGCCCATCGCGACTCCACGTCGCTGTACATACACCTGATTGTCAAAACAAAAGTAATTGTTACTCAGTACAATGTCCAAGAGCCTCAAGATGAAATCATTGTTGTATATGGACATTCATACCCCTGGTTGGGGAATCTGCTGGCACCAAACTACGTTTTACAAGGTAGTGCTGCTTCTATATTCTTTTTCCTCTATCTATCTATCTATCTATCTATCTATCTATCTATCTATCTTCTATCTATCTCCTATCTATCTATCTATCTATCTATCTATCTATCTATCTATCTATCTCCTATCTATCTATCTATCTATCTCCTATCTATCTCCTATCTATCTATCTATCTATCTATCTATCTATCTATCTATCTCCTATCTATCTATCTATCTATCTATCTATCTATCTATCTATCTCCTATCTATTTCCTATCTATCTATCTATCTATCTATCTATCTATCTATCTATCTCCTATCTATCTCCTATCTATCTATCTATCTCCTATCTATCTATCTATCTATCTATCTATCTCCTATCTATCTATCTATCTATATATCTATCTCCTATCTATCTATCTATCTATCTATCTATCTATCTATCTCCTATCTATCTATCTATCTATCTATCTATCTATCTATCTTCTATCTATCTATCTATCTATCTATCTATCTATCTTCTATCTATCTATCTATCTATCTATCTATCTATCTATCTATCTCCTATCTATCTATCTATCTATCTATCTCCTATCTATCTATCTATCTATCTATCTATCTATCTATCTATCTATCTCCTATCTACCTATCTATCTATCTATCTATCTATCATCTATCTATCTATCTATCTATCTCCTATCTATCTATCTATCTATCTATCTATCTATCTATCTATCTCCTATCTATTTCCTATCTATCTATCTATCTCCTATCTATCTATCTATCTATCTATCTATCTATCTATCTATCTATCTCCTATCTATCTATCTATCTATCTATCTATCTATATATCTATCTCCTATCTATCTATCTATCTATCTATCTCCTATCTATCTATCTATCTATCTATCTATCTATCTATCTTCTATCTATCTATCTATCTATCTATCTATCTATCTATCTCCTATCTATCTATCTATCTATCTATCTATCTATCTATCTATCTATCTCCTATCTATCTATCTATCTATCTATCTATCTATCTATCTCCTATCTATCTATCTATCTATCTATCTATCTATCTATCTATCTCCTATCTACCTATCTAT
This sequence comes from Dendropsophus ebraccatus, assembly GCF_027789765.1. Lineage (NCBI taxonomy): Eukaryota > Metazoa > Chordata > Amphibia > Anura > Hylidae > Dendropsophus > Dendropsophus ebraccatus. Next base: position 100,256,845 of record NC_091463.1, on the reverse strand, counting down.
CTATCTATCTATCATCTATCTATCTATCTATCTATCTATCTATCTCCTATCTATCTATCTATCTATCTCCTATCTATCTCCTATCTATCTATCTATCTATCTATCTATCTATCTATCTATCTATCTATCTCCTATCTATCTCCTATCTATCTATCTCCTATCTATCTATCTCCTATCTATCTATCTATCTATCTATCTATCTATCTATCTATCTCCTATCTATCTATCTATCTATCTCCTATCTATCTATCTATCTATCTATCTATCTATCTATCTCCTATCTATCTATCTATCTATCTATCTATCTATCTCCTATCTATCTATCTATCTATCTATCTATCTATCTCCTATCTATCTATCTCCTATCTATCTATCTATCTATCTATCTATCTATCTATCTATCTATCTATCTATCTATCTCCTATCTATCTCCTATCTATCTATCTATCTATCTCCTATCTATCTATCTATCTATCTATCTATCTATCTATCTATCTCCTATCTATCTATCTATCTATCTATATATCTATCTCCTATCTATCTATCTATCTATCTATCTATCTATCTATCTCCTATCTATCTATCTATCTATCTATCTATCTATCTATCTATCTATCTATCTATCTTCTATCTATCTATCTATCTATCTCCTATCTATCTATCTATCTATCTATCTCCTATCTATCTATCTATCTATCTATCTATCTCCTATCTATCTATCTATCTATCTATCTATCTATCTATCTATCTCCTATCTACCTATCTATCTATCTATCATCTATCTATCTATCTATCTATCTATCTATCTATCTATCTATCTCCTATCTATCTATCTATCTATCTATCTCCTATCTATTTCCTATCTATCTATCTATCTCCTATCTATCTATCTATCTATCTATCTATCTATCTATCTCCTATCTATCTATCTATCTATCTATCTATATATCTATCTCCTATCTATCTATCTATCTATCTATCTATCTATCTATCTATCTCCTATCTATCTATCTATCTATCTATCTATCTATCTTCTATCTATCTATCTATCTATCTATCTCCTATCTATCTATCTATCTATCTATCTCCTATCTATCTATCTATCTATCTATCTATCTATCTCCTATCTATCTATCTATCTATCTATCTATCTATCTATCTCCTATCTACCTATCTATCTATCTATCTATCATCTATCTATCTATCTATCTATCTATCTATCTATCTATCTATCTCCTATCTATCTCCTATCTATCTATCTCCTATCTATCTCCTATCTATCTATCTATCTATCTATCTATCTATCTATCTATCTATCTATCTATCTCCTATCTATCTCCTATCTATCTCCTATCTATCTATCTCCTATCTATCTATCTCCTATCTATCTATCTATCTATCTATCTATCTATCTATCTATCTATCTCCTATCTATCTATCTATCTATCTATCTATCTATCTATCTCCTATCTATCTATCTATCTATCTATCTATCTATCTATCTATCTATCTATCTATCTCCTATCTATCTCCTATCTATCTATCTCCTATCTATCTATCTATCTATCTATCTATCTATCTATCTATCTATCTATCTATCTCCTATCTATCTATCTCCTATCTATCTATCTATCTATCTATCTATCTATCTATCTATCTCAGAATAGATTCTTGACACTTTAACCAATGTATTTCTTAGATCCCCCCTGTGCCTCCTGTTATTCCCGGCTTTGGTTGCGGTCAGTGATTATAGAGAGTATTAGGCCGGGGTGGAGGACGGGACTGGCTGGAGTTTTGCGCGGTATCAGATTCCCGGCTGTCACCCGTCTCCCTTTTTTCTGTCAATAAAATCTGCCAGAAGAGAAAAACATTGCAGACAGAGTCAGGGAGACAGCGCTGAGCTGGTGATACATGTCAGAGCCGGGGACGTTCTCACACTATATACAGAGCTCCAGCACCTCTCTTCTATCTCCCGCCATTCCTGACACAGACCGGTGACATCACATACAGATCCAAGTCATAACTAATGAACACTTCACGTTCCCCTCATTATTTTACTGTCTTTAATAGACTTTTCCTGATATAATAAAAAGTTAACGCTGCTCCAGCAATGGGGGAGGGGGGTAACACTGATCATAGAGTAGTGATGGGTCAGCATGGTGGAGCAGAGGTGCGGGCTATAGCTTTACAGCTTGGGGATCTGGATTCAAATCCCTCCGAGGGCAACAAACAGCTGCAGAAACTCTTCTCCCACAACCGACACATAGAGAGAGATGAATATGTGAGAGACCCAAACTGACAGATCTATGGAACGTCCTGCCACATCAGTGTGTGCTGTGTATACAAAGACACATTCAGGAGGACAGGATAGTGACACCTGGGGTACAGGATAGTGACACTTGGGGTACAGGATAGTGACACACTGACACTTGGGGTACAGGATAGTGACACTTGGGGTACAGGATAGTGACACACTGACACTTGGGGTACAGGATAGTGACACTTGGGGTACAGGATAGTGACACACTGACACTTGGGGTACAGGATAGTGACACTTGGGGTACAGGATAGTGACACACTGACACTTGGGGTACAGGATAGTGACACCTGGGGTACAGGATAGTGACACCTGGGGTACAGGATAGTGACACACTGACACTTGGGGTACAGGATAGTGACACACTGACACCTGGGGTACAGGATAGTGACACACTGACACCTGGGGTACAGGATAGTGACACTTGGGGTACAGGATAGTGACACACTGACACCTGGGGTACAGGATAGTGACACACTGATACCTGGGGTACAGGATAGTGACACACTGACACTTGGGGTACAGAATAGTGACACCCTGACACCTGGGGTACAGGATAGTGACACTTGGGGTACAGGATAGTGATACTTGGGGTACAGGATAGTGACACACTGACACTTGGAGTACAGGATAGTGACACACTGACACCTGGGGTACAGGATAGTGACACACTGACACTTGGGGTACAGGATAGTGACACACTGACACTTGGGGTACAGAATAGTGACACTTGGGGTACAGAATAGTGACACACTGACACTTGGGGTACAGGATAGTGACACTTGGGGTACAGGATAGGGACACACTGACACTTGGGGTACAGGATAGTGACACTTGGGGTACAGGATAGTGACACGCTGACACTTGGGGTACAGGATAGTGACACTTGGGGTACAGGATAGTGACACACTGACACTTGGGGTACAGGATAGTGACACTTGGGGTACAGGATAGTGACACTTGGGCTACAGGATAGTGACACACTGACACTTAGGGTACAGGATAGTGACCCTTGGGGTACAGGATAGTGACACTTGGGGTACAGAAAAGTGACACATTGACACTTGGGGTACAGGATAGTGACACTTGGGGTACAGGATAATGACCCTTGGGGTACAGGATAGTGACACTTTGGGTACAGAATAGTGACACATTGACACTTGGGGTACAGGATAGTGACACTTGGGGTACAGGATAGTGACACACTGACACTTTGGGTGCAGGATAGTGACATTTGGGGTCCAGGATAATGACATTTGGGGTACAGGATAATGACATTTGGGGTACAGAATAGTACCATAGGCTGTATCCTGTTGTCCAGTTTGTACTCGGGCGGTCTCCACCTTCCCCACATACCGGGAAGGCAGCGGGAGCCAAATGCTGATGGTTCGGATTTATACGAACCTGAACCTCGACCCTGTTCAATCATTACTACTCCGGGTTCCTGCCAACTCTTCATTTCTTTCCTTCTGCTAAGTCCCGCCCTGGGCTGAGGGGCTAAATCCCCCCTTTTTGTGTTGTTTTTTCCGGGTCGTGACGTACCCTAAATCACAGAGAAAATGACATCCAGCAGGGTGCGGGAGCCTGGTGATGCGGCACATCACGGGCACGAGGGCCGGTAGGCATACTTTCTTTATTATGGTCCCCCACCCCTTTCCCAACAGGATTCCCCACCCCTGCCGGACTTCTTCTTTAAGATTTGGACTCATTAAGAAGTTAGAACTTTGGCCGTTCTACGGACGACAATATTCAAGTCTTGACTGACTCCTCCTCGCACCACTTTGCTTCATAAACTTTTATAAACAGCCGTTTCAGTTATAAATAGACTTTCGGGAACCAATAAAACTTTTTGACAAAGATTTTTTTTTTGCCTGGAAGTTTCTAATAACTTTGATTCATTTCATTTTACATAACTACATATTTAACACTCGCCAAAATTTACAGTTTCTTCAATTTTTGGCAACATCAGCTTCATTTTTATGCGTCCATTGGTAGGCTTTTTTTCCCTTCTCTTTTCTTCTACTATTTTTCTGTCCCTGTCTTATTCGAGGCTTTCAATATTGTACAGTGATGTGTGAAATTACTAACCTAAAAATTGTCTCAAAGCTTTTATTGCAAACTTTGTAGTTCTCCCAATTCTGGTTTGTCTTCAACCTGGAACGAACATCGAATTTCGAGGAGTGACTGTGAATGAGATCTTTGCACATTGCTGACTCACCCCTTCGTAAAAGTTGAAAGTAAGTATTTTGCAAACAACTGAGACAGGATGGAATGAAAAAGGTCAATGCAAATGAATGAGACAAACTGCAGGAAGCTGATAGAAAACGGGCGATGAGGACTCAATACTTTAATGACATTTCCTGTTTAAAAAAGAAAAAAAAATATATATTTTTTTAATTTTATTTATTTATATATATATTTTTTTGGGGGGGGGCACAACAAATTGCTGTTCAAATAAATGTTATTGAATTGGCACAATTCAAATCCTCAACAAGTAGCTTTGGCCAATACTTTATAAGTTTAGAAGATTGTTACAGTTTGTTACTGACAGATAGAGGAACGTTTGTAAAAATAACTAAAGTATGTTAATTATAACAAAGCAGATGCAATTTCTATTGGTCACGCATCATATCCTTAAATGTTGTACATGGACATACATGGAATGAGTATTACATACTGGACTGGGATACATTGACCACGGCTGTATTTTTACCTAAAAATTTGTGTACAAAGCCTTAACCCTTTTTTTTTTTTTTTACTTTTTATAACATATTACCATGCAAAAAAAGGGGTCTGTGGAGCCTTAGTTGTGAGTGTCAAAACACGGGAATAGCCAGATATCCCTCCAGGGAAGGAAAACCTGTTGCCAAGAGGTGCCTCTTAGTGGGTCACCAAACCACCCGTATACGTAACCCCTTAAGTCCCACTCGGTTGTGAGTATTGGAACATATATAGGGAAATACTAGGGTGGCCTTTTTTTGCGTCAGTCTAACTGTGTTGCGACATGACAAGGGTTACCAAGGCAGGCGTCCATCCACCCACAGACAGCTGTTTCAGGGTATTTGCCCCTCATCAGTGTGGAGCAGGATTCCGGCTAACAGGGGCAATGAAAAATAGACCAAGAAAACACAGCAATCACTGAGCTCAAGGAGATCAGCAAAAAAAAAAAACCATGAAGTACTCACTCAATGTATCAATGGAGACTCTTGAGTGAGTACTTGTTTTTTTTTGACTGATCTCCCTGAGCTCAGTGATTGCTGTGTTTTGTTAACATATTACCACCAAACATCGCCGTGAAATGCAACTTAGGACTAATGCAGTGCACTATATTTGCTTTACACTTTCTGGATAGTAAAAAAAACATTGCTGTAATTTATAATCTTTAAAACTTTGTCTAAAGTACATTTTCACATTTATTTGCCCTTGTTTTTGTTTTTATTTATTTATTTATCTTTGTATAACTCATAACTTGACTTGGAGATAAATTTTTTAGCCCCTCTCTGTGAAGATATTTTGTTTTTATTGTTATTATTAGGTAAATTAATACTCCTTTAAGCTAATATTTGGTATTTTATAGTAATAAAAATACAGAACTCATTAAAGATGCAGAACGTGTAGGGAACACTGTGCAAAAAAATTATTTTTTTGGAAACATTGCAGGGTTGGAATTATGCAAATGAAGTAATGCTTCTGCCAAGGCATGTGGGTTTATGAAGCAAGATGGAAAAGTCCCGGCTCCCTTTCAAATCTTTTATTATATATTTATTTTTTGAGGCATTTATTTGCTATTTTCTCCCAAGCTATTGATATGTTTTTCTTCCTAAACAAATTCCGTTTTGAAATGGCTTAACATAAGTAATGGCTTTATTGCCAATGGCTGATAACAATGTTTCATCTCACAGTTGGTGGTCACTACAGCAAGAAAGTGCAAAACACACATACTATCATCTCATTCAGCACCAGTGAATATGGTCACTATTTTAACCCTTTCACAGTTTTTTTTTTTTTTTTTTGCATTTTTTGCACTTCTGTGACAGCACTAGTTCCACTGAGAACTGGCTCGGCTGGTTGCTATGGGTGCGCCGACGGCTTCTATAGCTTTCTTGGTGCGGTCGGGGCTTCACCTCCCCCCTGCCCTGCCGAACTGCTCAGGTGTTCCGCACTCTGGTTATGCCTACTGGTGGCTGGCACCACCAGTTAGCTCTGTGAGGGGGCTGGAGTCTCTGCCCCAATCATGCCCTCCAGCCTGTGATAGAGCCTCCTAGTGTGTGCCTAATCTACCAATTATATCCTGACTGTGTTATCCCAGTTTCTGATTTCGGCTTGGGTCCCTGACTCTCATTCTGGTTCTGACTTTGTACTGCAACGTTCATTTTTTACGGGCCCGGATGGTGGACAGCTCATTCATTGTGTTTGTATTGTCTTGTCTGTCTTTGTGTTACACCTTATCCAGCGTAGCGACCAGTCTTCAGGTTGGGGCCGGCCTGTTAAGGAGTCAACAACTTCAAAAGGCAAAGTTTGGCGGGTGCAAGTGAAAGGGCTTCCCTTCATCCTGTGTCTCGGAGTCCCGTCCAAAAAATTACATTGTATACCCCAGTGCATAGAGCCAGGTCGGTGCACGGCAAAAGAACGACCCGGAGCGTGCCACTGGGCATGCCACTGGGATCCCCGCACCAATGCCGATAGGCCATTTAAACCAGGTCCAGCCTCCCATATCCAAGGGAAAGTATGCCTCTCTAATTCCAGATACCAATAAATCTGCAAGCCAGTTCTCATTATAACACCCACCCATTGTACGCTATGTCAGTGCTTATCCATATCGCAAGTTTCTCAGGGGTCCCCTGAGGAAGTGGACACTATACAAATTGTGCATAGCTGAACTTAACTGGAATTAACTATTAGTAGTAATTGTAGTAATTTGTTTGCATGGCTGTTTATAGCTGAATTTAATATAAACCTCATACCGCCTTCCTGGATACCAGTGCTAGGAATCCTGCAACACTGACAAATTTTTATGCTGATTGTGGAAGTTTTTAAACTGCGCTTCTGGCATACAATCCGCACTTCTGGTAGCAAGGACAATTTTTACACAAACCTACACCACATATTCACAATACATACAGTACATTTTTCCAAACCTTGCACATTTTTAAAATCCCACTCTTGCCCTTTATGCACCCAGGTGGTCGCTTCATGCAACTTTCTGTCAAATTATGATTCTATATACAGTATATATATATATGCAAATTTAATGTTAATAATTGAGATTTAAAATGGAATAACATAAAATTTCAAATGAGGAAAAAGAAGATAAAATTTCAAATTTGAAATAAAAAAAAATTCTGCATTCTATAAATGACTTATTCACGACAATTATAAATCAAACAGAATTCTTCATTTAAAAAACACAAAAGAAACAAGAACAAAGTCTATCTGTGTCCAGCCACAAGTCACACATACTGTACAATGATAAGACATACACTTAACCAAAACCCAAACTTTCTGGCTGGGTCCTGCGTCCGGGATCACCGCCCCACTCACTGGGACACTAACTAACCTGCGTGTTCCTAATGAAAATGTCGGAACTTTGTGCAGAATAGCAAAGAGTAAACTAAATAAATGTAACTGAAACAGGAGAAAGAAGCTGCCCCATTGACACAATGGGAAACCTTACTGGGCATAGCATGTGAGGTCAGTCATCTCCCATCTATTCATCTATTGTCTCCTTTATCTAATGGGATAATCACCTTTTACTACAACTCTGTATCACTTTCCAGCAGTCTCCTCCTTATCATCACATACAGAATCAGAAGTCTCAACTTAGAATGAAAACTTCAGGATTTTAGGATTATTTAGTAAAAAAAATAGAAACCATTAGGTCACCATAGGAAAATCTAAATGTGTTGTCTGTTTATGAATGAGGGACCATGTGATGCACTTTACCGGTTCCATTTAAAGTTTACGTCACCCAACGTTCCTCACATAAACTCTTCTCTGTCATTGAAAGTTCTACCCGGCTCGGAACATAATGCCGGAACAATTTAAATTTTTCAATATATGTTATTGAGTTTCTTGTATGTGTCAATAGACTCTGCAGACGTCCACCGATGTTGATCATAATTATACAGTAATTTCAGCCCTCAGGTGCTCGCGGCTTATGACAAAAGACACATTTTGATGTTCGGAGCTAAAAGTGTCGAGCCGACTGTCGGCATAAACATAAAGGTTTGGTTTCTGAAAGACCTCATGCTACTTAGAAGAAAACTTGCTAATTTTACTCCTGTATTAGAATAAATAATAACCTCCCCCCCTCCTGGAAGTGTTTCTCCTGTGCAGACGCACTTGTGCTGGAATAGTCGACGTTCCGCTCTATAGACGGTAAACACTGAATCCGATATTGAGGAATCACCCTGTGGGGTCTTTGTTGGCTTTTGTCTACCTCTCATAAAGTTTCCAAAATTAAATTGCAAGCTCCCAGGAGAAGCAGCGAACTGATTTCCTTTGTTCGGCCGTGAAGTGTAGAAAGTTGACGTTTCTATTGCGAAAATTACACAAAATTAACAGAACTGTAAGAAAGAGTTTTGTAGGACGTTCTCTGGACGTCAATTGTTTTCTGCCCCTCGGTTCTTCCCAATAAACAACTGCATAATTAGAACTGTTTTTGTTTGTCCCTCCTTGTCATCTAGGAGCCATAGTTGTTTCAGTTTTCCCATGTACAGAGCTGTATGAAGGCTTATTTTATGCTGAGTAAATTGTACTTTCTAATGATACCTTTCATATAACCATAAAGAAAGAAAAAACAAAAATAATATTTGTTGAAATCGGAAAATAAAAGTCAATAATGTAATATTTGGAGGTTTTCATGTTTACAATAAAACTGACATGTTGTCTTTCTGTAGGTCTGTCCGGTTACAACGATCCCCATGTTTACATTGATATTGTATTGTTTTGATACTTTAAGGCTGTGTTCACACTGAGTAAAAATAAAAAAAGAGAAAAAGTTTCCACTTTTTCTTTTTAAAACGATGTTCGTTATTACCGACCTCAATGCAATGCATTAAAGTTAATGGAATGACAGACATCTAATGCAAACAGTGTATTAACCCCTTTATGACCAAGCCCAAAATTACCTGACTGACCGAGCCAATTTTCTTTTTTACATTTTAAATTTTTTCCTCCTTCTAAGAGCCATAGCGCTATTATTTCTCTACCTACAGGGCCATGTAAGGGCTTGTTTTTTCCAGGAACAGGCGTACTTTGTAATAGCGCCATTCAATCTACCATAAAATGTATGGCGGAACCCCCCCAAAATATTATTTATTTTTTATTAGGTGAAATCTATGTTCTCACTACGTATATTTTCGTAAAACTATGGCCGTTGTTGCCGATTGCAACAACGGCCGTGATTAATATTAAAATATACATTCCATTGCTTTCTATGGAATCCCAGCTGGAGTGTATACACATGGTAAACACTCCGGCTGGGATCCCTAGTGGCGCCACAAGAAACTGACATGTTAGTTTTCTGCGGCCGATATTCAGTGAATAGAGAGCACATTATGGAGCGAGCGGCTCTGGCCATATGCTCCATAGTGGGCAAAGGAGAGATCTGATGCATGCGCGCACACCCGGCCGGGTCACAGAACGGTGGGTCTCTTCTCTTACAAGGTCTGAACATGGCCTTATATAGCTTCCCTAATTATTATTATTTTTTTTGCAAAATAAACATTGGTTGGGTATGAGGGATCTTATTGACCTTTAGTTTTAAATGATACCACTTTGGTGTCGATTGGTATTTTTGATCATATTTTATTATTATTATTATTATTATTATTGTTAGTAGTAGTAGTAGTAGTATTTTTTTTCCCCCTAATATCTGTCATGACAAATATACCTAATATGCTTATTTTTTTATACGTAAAATAGGACAAAGGGGGTGATTTGGACTTGGAATATTAACAGGGATTTATATATTTTAAAAAACTTTATTTTATTTTTTTTCACACTTTTTAAGCCTCTGTAGGGAGCTATTACTGTACATCCAATCATTAGATTGCTTATGCATAGCATGGCACAGCATTGATCAGTTTTATCTGCGTTCTGCTCATAGAGACTGCCAGAGGCATATATTATGATGAGACATCCCAATCGGAGCACACAGAGGTAAGTAGTAAGGTATGACGTGAGCTTAGCTTCTGATCTTGCTTCATAGACCCCTGTGCATTATGCACTGGTGCTCCTAGATGTGGGGACCTGGTGAGGTTTGTAGCTTAGGTGAGTAGTGAGTGTGAGAGTTAGTTGTGGTGCACCGTTTATCTCTAATAGTCGCACCTACATCATGGCGGTGGTGAGGAGCCTTCTGTGACACATAGATTGTTTCCTGATGATAAATGAATCAATGGCTCCTCCTGGTGCTCTCAGCCAATCAGATGCCTCACTCCTGCTCCTCCCCCTTCCCTCTCACAGCATACAGCCTCACAGTCACAGTAACTGAAGCTGCCTCCCCCTCCTCTCCCCTCCACAGTTTATTTCTATTACAGAGATCATTTTCTGATGACTGAGAAGCCGCCGGGAAGTTAGACGACACATTTCCCTAATAAGATATTATCCATTTTTTATCAATTCCCATATTCCGCTGAATTACAAACCTAAGTGTAATGAATGTGACAGGTGCCGTTTAACATCCCATTCCCAATGCATTTCTTCTATATTATATGATATATGTTTGATATTTATCAATTCGATGCAAGAATTCAAAATAAATAAGGATCATTTCCATCCTATAGAGCGGATAAATCAGAGACAAGGCCGACAGCATCTCATCTCTGACAGAACGTCTCGTAGACGATTCCTTTCTAGTGACAGATGTTAATAATATATGGAGCTAATATGACTGCAGTAAAAACCTTTGCAGCAATTTCGCCCCTCTAAGCCTTACATCAGCGCTTACATTCTCTTAGCAAATGACACAATAATAGACATTGTGGAGATTACGCGGAATGATGTATATTGTGAGAGCACTTATCAGGAGCCTGTCAGGTGTTATGGGTAGTAAAACCCTCCATTCCCCCCACACGAGAACTCAAGTCGCTTCTTAAACAAGCGCTGAGCTCCATTTGGGCATATGACTAATGTAGAATTAAGCTGACTTCAATGCTTCCTTTATTGCCATCAAATGGTCGGAAGCAGAAATAGAACTGAACATTTCCCTGTTTATTGCTGCAAAAAAAAAAAAGAGATAGAGAGATGTCACATCCATTCGCGTCTAAGAGAACGGTCACATTTCTGACAACTTAGTTTGATGCAAACTCCGAATGTTAATCAATTATTTCATAAATCACCTTGGAAGTGGATCACGTTCTGCTGTGAAGTCGCCGGAGTGAAATAAACAGATCAATCCGCAAGACGACGGAGGAAATATTCCCAGCTAAGACGTTCACTGGCGAAATGTTATTCTCAGAGTAGTTGTCTGTTCTGTTCCGGGAACAACGTGGATAAAGGTGGAGTCGCTGACATGTAAAAATTTGGCTTTGGCTTTGGACGTTTTTTGCTGTTTAAAATAACGTCTGTTTTTGCCGCAATTTAACTGACTGCAATGATAATACATTAAAGTCAATGGAAAGGAGGATGTCCGATGCACACAGTGTATTGAATAACGGACGTTTTTACCATGGACGCCAAAAAAATGCACATGATCATTATTTTCTGACGTCTTTTGCAAACAGCGGACATTTTTTTATTCGTTGTTCACACACAGTTTTTCTTCTGTCACCGTTCTTTCTCAGTTTTTACTATTAAATTAATTGACTTTTCAATAAAGCCGCACCCAAAGTCCAATTAATAACCAAACTAGAGTAATGTACCAACAGCCGTCATTGCACTAAGGGGAGGCCAGACAGTTAAATGAAGTCCGTTATTTTAGACTCAAAATGATGGACGTCATTTTAAACAGAGCTCAAAAAACGTTGTGTGAACATAGCCTATTTTAGAAAAAAAATACCAATAAAATACTGTACCTTATTCATCACAAATCACTCCCCACCAGGATAAATTTTCTAGTGTAAAAAATGCCTGTCTGGATAAATCCCCCCCCCCCCCGTTTTAAAAACTCTTTAATGTCAAAGGCCATCAAAATAACAAACGTTATTATCATTAGCAGCCGTTTGTGAAAAATAGAGAAATAATGGATGGAATATCATAAAACATTAAAGACTGTAAGGGTAAATTCACACGGGCGGATCCGCAGCTAACTCGCAGCTAATCCGCAGCTAATACGCAGCTAATACGCACTAACCAAACATGCTGCTAAAAACGCACTAAACCTAATGGAATCATTATCACAGCTGAATCTTGTGTATGAATACTCGCAGCTTGAAACTCCTGCGGATTCGCCCGTGTGAATTTACCCTAAGACTGTATTTCTCTTAAAAAATAAAAGAATAATACTTGTTGCAATTTATTTTTTAAAGAAATCAACAGGGGTTGTGATCGCAAGTAAAAATGTGTGAAGTTTTCAAAAATTTGGCATACCAGGTTTGAGAATTTTTGGCTTAAGAAATGAACTTTAACTATACACAATTGTTTAGCTGTTTTGGTCCAGTACTTACCTGTCCATGCTCCTCCAGTGTCCTCCTCTGGATCTCAAGTGCCTTTAGCTGCTTCCAGGCTACTCTGGTGTCTTTAGCCGCATCCAGCCCACTCAGCCAATTACTGACTGCGATGAGACATGGCTGCGGCCAAAGATTGGCTGATCAGGCTGTCACTCTTCAGACAAAACTGCTAATTATATTTCCAACTATGCAGCTTACTAACAGACACTGCTCTTTGTTGTGCAACAATTCAGCCAGTATAATGTCACTGTGTGGTTACAGAGACTTTAGTGCTGTGTGACAGGAGAGCTGACCATACAATGCAAGCACTCCCAAAATTTTCTGCTACTGAATGTGGACGTGCAGCAGCTGTACAGTCATGGCCAAAAGTTTTCAGAATGATACAAATATTAATTTTTACAAAGTCTACTGCTTCAGTTTTTAAAATGGCAATTTGCATATACCCCAGAATGTTATAAAGAGTGATCAGCTTAACAGCAATTATTTGCAGAGTCAATATTTGCCTAGAAAATGAACTTTATCCCCAAAACACATTTCAACATCATTGCAGCCCTGCCTTAAAAGGACCAGCTAACATCGTTGGAGTGATTGCTCCATTAACACAGGTGTGGGTGTTGATGAGGACAGGGCTGGAGATCAATCTGTCATGATTAAGTAAGAATGACACCACTGGACACTTTAAAAGGAGGCTGGTGCTTGGCATCATTGTTTCTCTTCTGTTACCATGGTTATCTCTAAAGAAACACGTGCAGTCATCATTGCACTGCACAAAAATGGCCGAACAGGGAAGAGTATCGCAGCTAGAAAGATTGCACCTCAGTCAACAATCTATCACATCATCAAGAACTTCAAGTAGAGAGGTTCCATTGTTGCCAAAAAAGCCTCCAAGGCGCCCGAGAAAGACCAGCAAGCGCCAGGACCGTCTCCTAAAAGTGTGGTCAGCTGCGGGATGGGGCTACCAGCAGTGCAGAGCTTGCTCAGAAATGGCAGCAGGCAGGTGTGAGGGCATCTGCACTGTGCGAGGTGAGCGCTACCACCAGTCTTGTCTCATGCCAACTGTAACCGGCATCCTGAAACCATTCATGTGGGGGGGTTGCTTCTCAGCCAAGGGAATCGGCTCTCTCACAGTCTCACAGCCTAAAAACACAGTCATGAATAAAGAATGGTCCCAGAATGTCCTCCAAGAGCAACTTCTACCAACTGTCCAAGAACAGTTTGGCGATCAACAATCCCTTTTCCAGCATGATGGAGCACCTTGCCATAAAGCAAAGGTGATAACTAAATGTCTCAGGGAACAAAACATAGAGATTTTGGGTCCATGGCCTGGAAACTCCCCAGATCTTAATCCCATTGAGAATTTGTGGTCAATCATCAAGAGACGGGTGGACAAACAAAAACCAACAAATTCTGACAAAATGCAAGCATTGATTGTGCAAGAATGGACGGCTATCAGTCAGGATTTGGTCATCATTATCATCAATTTCAGGCCTCGTTTTGCGCTGTAAACAGATGAAAAAACTTTGTGTGGACATAAAAATGGCTAAAAATAAGGCCCAGTATACTCAACCGTAATTTAATATGGGCGTAAAAATAATGAACAAGTTTTGATGATTGATCTTTTTTTTTTTTTTCTTTTACGACTTTCACAGTCGGTTTTAATTTAAATTGGCCACAGTTTTGCATTATCTTTGAGTACTTTTTATATATCTTTTTATTTATAAAAAAAATTGAGCATGCTGTAAATAATCTTAAAAAGTGGATAAAAACCTCAGCACTATCCAAGATTTCACTTACTGTTATTTCCTCGATACACTGCATGCACCAGGACACTGGTGGTGCTCTGCGGCTGCAGCACTCAATGCACAACATAGAAACTCAGAGGAAGAAGAAGGTAAACATGCCACTCACTAAAGTAGCAGTAGTAGTAGTAGTAGTAGTAGTAGTAGTAGCAGCAGGAGTAGTAGTAGTAGCAGGAGTAGTAGTAGTAGTAGTAGCAGTAGTAATAGTAATAGTAGTAGCAGTAGTAGTAGTAGTAGTAGCAGTAGTAGTAGTAGTAGCAGCAGTAGTAGTAGTAGTAGTAGTAGTAGCAGCAGCAGCAGCAGGAGTAGTAGTAGTAGCAGTAGTAGTAGTAGTAGTAGTAGTAGTAGCAGCAGCAGTAGTAGTAGTAGTAGCAGTAGTAGTAGTAGTAGCAGCAGTGGTAGTGGTAGTAGTAGTAGTAGTAGCAGCAGCAGGAGTAGTAGTAGTAGCAGCAGTAGTAGTAGTGGTAGCAGTAGTAGTAGGAGTAGTAGCAGCAGTGGTAGTGGTAGTAGTAGCAGTAGTAGTAGCAGTAGTAGTAGCAGTAGTAGTAGCAGTAGTAGTAGTAGTAGCAGCAGCAGCAGGAGTAATAGTAGTAGTAGTAGTAGTAGCAGCAGCAGGAGTAGTAGTAGTAGTAGTAGCAGCAGCAGTAGTAGTAGTAGTAGTAGTAGTAGTAGTAGTAGTAGTAGTAGTAGCAGCAGTAGTAGTAGTGGTAGCAGTAGTAGTAGTAGTAGTAGTCGTAGCAGCAGTAGTAGTAGTGGTAGCAGTAGTAGTAGTAGTAGTAGTAGTAGTAGTAGCAGCAGCAGCAGGAGTAGTAGTAGTAGCAGCAGTAGTAGTAGTGGTAGCAGTAGTAGTAGGAGTAGTAGCAGCAGTGGTAGTGGTAGTAGTAGCAGTAGTAGTAGCAGTAGTAGTAGTAGTAGTAGTAGCAGTAGCAGCAGCAGCAGGAGTAATAGTAGTAGTAGTAGTAGTAGCAGCAGCAGGAGTAGTAGTAGTAGTAGCAGCAGTAGTAGTAGTAGTAGTAGTAGTAGTAGTAGTAGCAGCAGTAGTAGTAGTGGTAGCAGTAGTAGTAGTAGTAGTAGTAGTAGTAGTAGTAGTAGTCGTAGCAGCAGTAGTAGTAGTCGTAGCAGTAGTAGTAGTAGTAGTGGTAGCAGTAGTAGTAGTAGTAGTAGTAGTAGTAGTAGTCGTAGCAGCAGTAGTAGTAGTCGTAGCAGTAGTAGTAGTAGTAGTAGCAGCAGTGGTAGTGGTAGTAGTAGCAGTAGTGGTGGTAGTAGAAGCAGGAGTAATAGTAAGAGAAGTAGTAGTGGTAGTAGTAGAAGTTGTGAAAGAAGTAGCAATACTAGTAGTAGCAGTGATAGTAATACCAGTAGTAGCAGAAGTAGTAATAGTAGCAGTAGTAGTAGTAGTAGTAGTAGTAGTAGTAGTAGTAGTAGTAGTAAAAGTGATAGTAGTAGTAGTAGAAGTAGTAGAAGCAGCACCAGTAATAGTAGTAGTCATAGTAGTGGTGGTAGTAGAAGTAGCAGCAGTAGTAGTAGCAGAAGTAGTAGTGGTAGGTGGTAATGTGCGACGCCACTCCTGTGGTGGTTGGTTGGAATATAGCGCAGCCAGATGTTAGGTTGTTGTGACGCCAGTGCCAGTTGGGCACACAGGTATGTTGGCACACCTGCTTTTATTTTAAAGGGGCTGGCTATATCCTTTCCCCTGTGGTTGGTGACCTGCCGGGATGTGAGGGGGTCCCTTGGGTGCTAATCACGGTGGTCTGGAGTGGAGTTATGACCCACCCGGACTATTGGTACCACAACCCACAGAAAGGGAAGATGACCCAAGGAGGAAGCAATGGCTGTGCAGGTGCTTAGGGAATAACCACTGAGTCCAGTTTAGATTAATAAACTCTTCTTTACTGTAGGAAGACTCAATACAGCAATATATATTAGGATCTTGACTTGATAATATACTTTAGTAACTTGAACTGTGCTGGGGAGTTGTGAGAGAGAGATACAGTCGTGCCGACTGGGTTGTGTGCTGAGAGGTTTTAGAATTTCTGATAAGTAGAGAGGTGGATGTCAAGAGAGTCCCAACCCAGGGTAGAAGTGTGCTCTGCCGGAACTTTAGAAGGAGAACAAGTAGAATACTTGAAAGTAGAAAGAATACTTGTTCCCATGTTTTGACTTTTTGGCCTATTGCCCCCAGTGTCGGGAGTCCTAGAAGGTGACACAAGCCCAAGACCTTGTTACCTGGGATGAGCAGAGTGGTCAGAATTTTCTGATTACACCCGCGCTGCAAGATAGAGTACATAGGCTTCTAGGAACTTTTCTCTATCTGGATCAGTTCCTTACTTCTGCTGGATACTATCCTGCTCTTTTAGGCTGGTTCTCGGCGGGGGTTGGGGTGATCCCTGACTTGTCCTCTCTAAGAGTGCGTTCAGCACTGCATAGTGTGTGGAAGTGCTGTTTTCAAGAAAAGAGTGCTAAGGTGTCTCATGTGCACCCATTCACTACAGAGACCAGAGTAAGATTGTCCATAGGGGACCTGGCAGGAGCCAGATAGCTTCTCGGCTACTACAGGGACCAATCTGGCTTGCGTCCTTCCTCAACAAAAGCCAGGGTAAGACTCACTAAGGTGTGGCTACACTTCCTCTCCCTATGTGACTTCCTTCAACGGCAGTTATAAGGTGTGCTGTGAGTGGGTGAGAAGAAAGTGCAAGAGACAGAGAAGGATAGGGATAGGAGGAAAAGAGAAAGAAATCCCATTGGTGCACAGATTCTAAAACAATAACCCTTCAGTTACATCCAGCCATACAATACCTATGTATATAATACACATAACAGCGACATCTAGTGGCAAAACTTGGGTAATACTTCATTACCACTTCTACTTTAGAGTACAGACATTTATGAATGGTCTAACGACTAGAAACACCCGTGGTGGGACACCACGGTAGTAGTAGTAGTAGCAGCAGTGGTAGTAATAGTAGTAGTAGTAGCAGCAGTAGTATTAGTAGCAGCAGCAGAAGTAGTAGCAGCAGCAGTAGTAGCAAAAATAGTAGTAGTAGTATCAGCAGCGGTAGTAGTAGTAGTAGTAGTGGTGGTGGTGTTGGTAGAGTCGTAGCAGGAGTAGTAGTAGTAGTAATAGTAGCAGCAGTAGCAGCAGTAGAAGTAGCAGCAGCAGTAGTAGCAGTAGTAGTAGTAATATAATATAGTAATGTAATTGTATTTTAAACTAAATTGTGGTGGCTTTAGCTTTACCTTATTAGCATTCAGATCCCCCCCCCCCCCCCCCCGTAACTTCTGTACATGAACAATCATGAGAACGTCACAGCTGTAAATAAGGATAATGTCTAATATTTCCCTGATGTCGGTAACAAAGGTTCCGGCGTTCCTTATGATATAAATCAGTTTTAGTGATTATAATACCTTGAAATACATAATGTGCAGTAAATATTAACCTCACACATTAGCTGTAACTGTGTAAGGTTTATGCCCGGGGGTCTGCCTTGCTCTCCGGGACCACTATTATTATTATTATTATTATTATTTTTTCCATCTCCATTACTTATCGGGAGAATCTGGTCAGTGAGAGGCGCAGAACATGTCTCCTTCTAATTCCCATTTAATTTCTATTTTGTGTTTCCTTTCTGTGAAGGTTCCTTATCGGCAAAGCAGAGCCTTCAAACACCTGAACAGTGAAATTAATCCATTACAGATAACAGATGCCGCATTGAGACTTAGCAGCTAATTCTAGTAATGCGCCGGGATTATAACACCAGCTTTAAGAAGAAGGAGGTTTTTTTTTTCTTTCTAATCACTCCAATAGCAAAAACTTATGTAGTCAGAAAATAAAAAATGGAAAGAAAAGAGATTATTTGAGCCTGATACCGTGGTTATAGAGGAAGAATTAAATCTGCCACAGTATCAAATTAAAACCTATAATACAATATTTAATTATCTGTGCAACAAACATAAAACCTCTGTGGCTGGCAAAAAAATTAAAGGCATAGTAAAGCCTGAACTTCAAGGAGTTATGCCACCTGGACACCCCCTCTCTATACTGTACCTCTATCACTTTTATCATGTTGACATCATAAAGGGACTTTGGACTCTTCTGAATGAGCCAGCACATACAGATCTCTATAGGGTGGCCTCTAATACAACTATTCCTAAGAGATGTGTCCAACCTCACCTTTCTCTTGGCTCAATATATCTCAAGCAGAATGGCATGGCATTTGGAAAGCTTTGGCATGGCATGGCAAGCTTTGGAAAAAAAAGTAAAAATGCACAATTGCACTCTATGTCAGGAGATGTTTATGTTATATGTATCTATATGTAGTCACCTAGTGTGTTGAGGGTTTTGCACGTTACAATTATTTATTGAACAAGAGAGAAATTAAGGTTCCTAACCAAATTAATTGAGTTAGGATGGACACATCTGTACATGGACTCACGAAAGGAACTTTCTCCAGAAAAAAAACAGCAGTTCTATAGGATTAAAGTGATCATAAAGGCAGAATATTAGTTGAAATAGACATCCACATTGTACTGCACATAGTACCCTATTTTTCACTTTATAAGACGCACCTGATGATAAGATGCATGCAGGTTTAGGTACACTGACAGAAGCGATGATCAGGTACAGTGACAGGAGTGATGATCAGGTACAGTGACAGGAGAAATGATTAGGCACACTGACAGGAGCGATGATTAGGTACACTGACAGGAGCGATGATTAGGTGCACTGACAGGAGCGATGATCAGGTACAACAACAGGAGTAACGATCAGGCACACTAACATGAGCAATGAAAAGGTACAGTAACAGGAGCGATGATCAGGTACACTGACAGGAGCAACGATGAGCTTCAGCAACAGGAGCGATGATTAGGCACTATAACAGTTACACTACTATAACAAGTACAGCAACCAGATACACATGTATGTGAAATTGTATGTGTGAGTACATGTATGTGACATCAGCTACTACACAGTATGTAACGCTGTAAATACCTAACATACCATTTAAAAACACATTTACTCATTGCTGGCCAGTGAGTTTCTGACCATTTAACCTAACGTCTCACCTGGTATAGGAATGATAATGGGATCTTGTATCCGAATTATATTGGGCGTCTGATGTCTGAATTATATTGGCGGTCTGATGTTTGAATTATATTAGGGGGTCTGATCTGGTGTCTGAATTATATTAGGGGGTCTGATCTGGTGTCTGAATTATATTGGGGGTCTGATCGGGTGTCTGAATTATATTAGGGGTCTAATCAGGGGTCTGAATTATATTGGGGGGTCTGATCTGGGGTCTGATCTGGGGTCTGAATTATATTGGGGGCCTGATCTAGGGTCTGAATTACCTTGGGGTATCTGATCTGGTGCCTGAAGTATATTGGGGTCTGATGTGGTGTCTGAATTATGTTGGGGTCTGATGTCTGAATTATATTGGGGGTCTGATCTGGGGTCTGAATTATATTGAGGGTCTGATCTGGGGTCTGAATTATATAGGGGGTCTGATCTGGTGTCTGAATTATATTGGGGGTCTGATCTGGGGTCTGAATTATATTGGGGGTCTGATTTGGGGTCTGAATTATATTGGGGGTCTGATCTGGGGTCTGAGTTACTTGTGTTGCCAAAGACACTAGGAATGGTTAGGTTACCGTCGCTTGGTAGTAAATTCTGCAGAAGTCATTGTAGAGGTCTGAAACAGATGGAGAACAAAGCCTTTCGACAAAGGGAATAATAACGGCAAATAGTAGATTTATTTAGTATTTCTAGGACAAAGAAGAGAGAAAAGCAGAGTGCAGGTCCTGGAAAATCTGCTCCAGATTTTTAACTTCATGGGAAATACAAGGGGTTATAAAAAGGACAGGAGACGACTGATCCTCCATGATGGTGCTGTATCCTGCCTGTGGCTACATCTGGTCACGGCTCTTACTCTTGCATAGTGTGATGGTACCGGGCACAGTGCCTCTCTACACTTGGCACCTTCAGATGAGTGAGAACTAAAATACTCAAATGCTCCTTATTTGTGTTGAGTGTTTTTCAATACTCAAATGCTAAGTCAAGTAATGGACCCCATTAAAGTCTATGGGAGATTCAAGCATTTTTTTAGGGGCCCCTATTCCTATTTGGCAGAGGGGAGGGGGCCGGTGCATCTGAAAACCTCAGAACGTGATGGAAACAATACGGAAATGGAGCTGGCACAGTAGGGAGAGAATACATGGATGCATCGAAGGCTCCCAGGCTGCTGTATTCGCTGTATACCGGACCACTATCAACTGTCAGATGCTTTTTTCTGGGTTACACAGGGATATCACTAGTCTTAAGAAGCACTTTTCGGTAGTTATGGATTAATGCTAGTACTCCTACTGTGCACCCCAATAATACAAACTGTAGCACAGTATACAACTGCATATACTAGCTATACCAGTATACTGCACCACTTTTCCTATCAGTATACCATATAATACTGGTACATTGTATGTAATATCATTTTTTGTGTCACACTGCTAATTGCCTACCTAACTATATAACATAAGCCCCCTCCACCTGCGCTGTCCCTGCTCCAGACCCTCTCCCTGTCGGCTAACAGAACGCAAGTGAATCGAGCATCAAGTGACCTAACTCTTTATACACCCAGGTCACCTGATACAGCCGGCCAATCACTGCTAGACCAGTAGCCAACATGGCTTTAGCATAGCAGGATGTTCCAGCCCTTTCACCGCATGTTTATTGGCCAATTTAAGCCTCCAAACATGCAGGGAGGAGTCCCACGCGCTTTTGCAATTTAAAATAACATCCATTTTTACTGTGATTTAACTGACTGCAATGACAATGCATTGAAGCCAGTGGAAAGACAGACATCCATTTTTTTTTAGCTCTGTTTAAAATGACGTCCGTCATTTTGAGTCTGAAATAACGGACGTCATTTACATGTCTGGCCTCCCCTTAGTGCAATGACTGGTGTTTGCACATTATTCTAGTTTGGTTACTAATTGGCCTTTGGATGCGGCTTAATTGAAAAGTCCATTGAATTTAATAGTAAAAATGAAGAAAGAACGATGAGAAGAGAAAATCTGTGTGTGAACACAGATAATAAAAAACGTCCGCTGTTGGCAAAAGACGTCCAAAAGTGATTGTCATGTTCATTATTTTGAAGTCCACAGTAAAAAACGGATGCTATTCAAAACATTGTGCGCATTGGACTTCCTTATTCCCATTGACTTCAATGCTTTGCCATTGCAGTCAGTTAAATTGCGGCAAAAACGGACGTTTTTTAAATTGCAAAATTCCCGCCTTTTCAAAATTTTTGACGTTGTGTAAACATAGCCTTTCTCCGTTTTTACTATTAAATTCAATGAACTTTTCAATTAAGATGCACCCAAAGGCCAATTAGTAATCCCGAACGAGAATAATGTTCAAACACCACTAAGGGGAAGCCAGACATGTAAATGACGTCCGTTATTTTAGCCTCAAAATAACGAGCGTCATTTTAAACAGAGCTGAAAAGACGTTGTGTGAACATAGCCTAAGGCGGTGTTTTGTACTTTTGTCTGTTCATTTATGTTTCATTTCAGCCACCTATAGTAACATTTACACTAATTTAGAACCAGAGAGGGAGAAATACATTATAGAGGACATATAAAAACTGAAAAAGTAAAAATAATAATATAAAGAAGAATAAACAAGCGTCTTCTTGACCTGCGGATATGTGCGGAGTTTTCTCCAGAGCTGATCCCTATAGCTCGGTGCACTTCTGCAGATCTGGAGCCTTTTCTAAGTGATCAAAAAAGTACAAGAGAATCGAGGAAATGGCGACAAATTTATTTCATAGCCTAATGGTCTAAAATAAGAGGCACTTGTGTGATAGCCGCTCACTTACTGATCCAGTCCAGACATGGTTGCCCCAGCAACAATATAGAAAAAGTGAAAAGTTACCATGAGGGTCATTAATATCTGGTGTCAAGCTCAGGAGCGGTGAAGTGTCCCGGCGCGGTGCTATTCTGCTTATTATATCCCAGTACATCAGGTCCGGCTACGAGGCTCTGCCCTACAGCAATAATCATTGTGCATCATTAAGTGCAAACTAGCCATTCCGGGAGCAGGAGGAACCTCACCACATAGGGTTAATAGGCTAACCTGTATTATTACACCACACATGCTAAAGAAACTCTACAGTAATTGTAGCGATACAAGTAAATACAATTCTGCCCATTGTGCCCATCGGTTTTCTAGAAGACAATTTCCTCAAATATCTTTCAACAAGAACTTTCATGAAGGAAGAGCCTGAGTTTTAGAAGAAGAACAATGGGGGAGGGGCTAATGCAGCAGCTATAAGGTCGGCAGCTCCTCCCGCCATCATACCGCTCTCCCTGGCAGACATAGTCAGTGGGTTACCTCCTGCCCAAGTAGTTGCTGCCCAACCTGACCTGCTTGCCTTGTGCCCATCCAGGCCTCGGGTACCCAAACCACTCTACTCCCTGACCACTCAATGCTTTGTACTGCTGTTATATTAATCACAGGGCCAGCAGCCACCTGGATCACACCTTGAAGTAAGGACGTGGTCGCCCCATATGGATCCTTATATGAGGGTGAAGGGTAAATAATGGGGAAACGCTTAGACAGTGTCCTCAGGAGTGGTCCAAAGCCAAACCAGTTAGGAGGCACAGCGGGATGATAGCAGAACGTTGGCTAACAGTCATATATAGGCCTGATCTGTGAATTGTGATAAGGAGCAGTGGTAGTTCAGCTATTTTTGGCTTCATGGTAATGGGGTCCTGGTATGGATTTCCAGTTGGGGCCAGAAGCTTCAATATGCACCTTCGGCACTGATGTCATTTCCAGGAGTGAGGAGCCAGCTTAGGGGGATGTTTTCTCTTGACCTTGTGTATTAAACTGTCTCTGAAGAAACTGCCCACTTAGTGGTGTCCCGTATCATTGGCCGAGCAGGCTGTTCCTATGGAGATGAATCATCACAGGAACAAGGAAGCAGGGGTGGGGAGCAAGGGACTAGGGACTGCAGGGGATCGGGGTAGGTGAGTATGACTTCTTTTTCATGTCTGTAGTCAAATAACATAAAATATGTTCTGTTCCCAGAAACTGATTTAATGTTGACTTAGGGTCCATTTACACAGAAAGATTATCTGCCAAAGATTTGAAGCCAAAGCCAGAAATGGATTTGAAAAGATGAGAAATCTCAGGCTTTTATTTATGACCTGATCTCTGTTTATAGACTTTGGCTTCAAATCTTTAGCAGATAATCTTTCTGTGTAAATGGACCCTTATAGATGGTTGCATTAGTACTTTGACCCATTAAAGGGGTTATCCAGCGCTACAAAGACATGGCCACTTTCCCCCTACTGTTGTCTCCAGTTTGGGTGGGGTTTGAAAACTCAGTTCCATTGAAGTAAATGGAGCTTAATTGCAAACTGCACCTGAACTGGAGACAACAGTAGAGGGAAAAGTGGCCATGTTTTTGTAGCGCTGGATAACCCCTTTAAAGTTGTTACTGAGTATAAAATGTTGATTATTTTTAGAAATACTTTGCTGTAGTTACCTTGTATCGATCTTGCATAAAGTATTAGGTTTACAATATAGTACACACTGTACGTATAGCGACATGGTGGATTTTCTACATTTCATTTATTGGAGAGCTTGGTAAAGTCACTGAACCAGCAGGGACTGTAAGATCAGAAAACAGAAGTACTTGATTTGTAGATTTTAGTGTGAAATTAGAACGTCACCCTCTATAATTGTAAGGCAAAGGCTGGAACCTGATCATCTCCATATTGCAGACAATATAAGAGTCCCGGCATCAGGTACCTGTCACAATGCGTCTTCTCTATCGCAATTTTTTGGCAGCCAAAAACCAAATAATTATAAAGATGTTTTGTGTCCCCGGAACATGAGATCTCGCTCTTGTTTGGAAATCCACAGTTCTTGTTTACTAGGAGATATTGAGTGATGGAGCTTTTGTTTCCTGCCGCATGTCCTGAATAATCATCTCTTCACATCCTCGTCTGTTATTTCACAGCTTTTATCTTTAAAAAAGAAAAAAATAATCACGTTTTTCAGAAATAATATTTTTGGATCGGAGTCAAATTTGTGTCACGTTGATCTCAGTTTATGTAAACGTTTTTTTTTGTTAAACACAAGAGTTTGTTTTACTGGAGGAACCTGAGCTCTAATAAGAAGAGACATCCCAGCGCTGCGAGCTCTTTGCACAAAAGGGTCCCTGTAAAGTTGTTTTGTTAGGCTGTGTTCACACCTTGTAAGAGACCGGCCGTTCCATGGACCAGCCGGGTCACGGAACGGCCGGTCCCAGAGAAGGTCAACCCCGGCCGTTACTGATCTTTAGCCCCGCTGAGTTCTGATGCGGGCGCATCGGAACTCCCTACTGCACACAATAGAACGTTCGTCCGGAGCCGCTCGCTCCATTGTGTGCACTGACAGGGTTTTCTGCAGCCGCTGTGCATTGAATAGCGGCAGCAGAAAACTGAAATGTCAGTTTCTTTCGACACCACCAGGGATCCCGGACGGAGTGTAAACTATGTGTCTACACTCCGACCGGAATTCCCTCAGCCTGCAGCACAACATAAGTACAGCAGAAATCACGACCGTTGTAACAACAACCGTGATTACTGCAGGACTTACGTTGTGTGAACATAGCCTCAGACTGTAGCTCCTTCCCGGTAAAGGGATTTTTACAGGGTGGACGAGAAGAACCAAGATGGGATAGAGATCTTCACTTGGATCTCAGCTGACAATCCGTTCCCCAAAATTGCATAAGGGTGATGGGGTCGAGGACAGGGGAGCTAACATATGTTGCCTAACCACCTAGATGCCATGGTTCTTATTGTCCACAGCATCTAGGGGGTTTTAAGGTTAGGATCTTAGTTATGTCTGATCCCAGCTGCATTTTAAATGTTATGATATGTGGGGTTTATCAGGTGCATGAAGGAACTTGCATTGTTGACTCTGCTGTGGCTGTGCCAGGTACTACACTGCTGTGGCTGTGCCATGTACTACACTGCTGTGGCTGTGCCAGGTACTACACTGCTCTGGCTGTGCCAGGTACTACACTGCTCTGGCTGTGCCAGGTACTGCACTGCTGTGGCTGTGCCAGGTACTACACTGCTCTGGCTGTGCCAGGTACTACACTGCTGTGCCAGGTAATACACTGCTGCGGGCATGCCAGTCACTACAGCTCTGTACGGTTATCACAATAGCATTATTAGAAGAAACATTTAGAATTATATGTGCGCTCAGCTGATTGGCTGATCGGCTCAGCGCACATATAATTAGCGGGTCCGCAGCACAGTGACTTCATTGTGCTGCGGACCAGCGAAGAGGACACATCGGGGTGAGTATAGAGCTCTCCCCACCCCCTCCCCAGCACTGCACCCCTCCCAGCAAGGAAGGGGGGTCACTTAACCCCTTCCTTGCTGGGATGGGTGCAGTCTGACATCAGTCTGGCCCCCAAGGGGTTAAGGGGGATGCAATACATCCTCCATTAACCCCTTGGGGGCCAGACTGTAAGCAGTGATCTGTAAAGATGCTGCATACTGTAAGGAGCACAACACCGCTCACAATGATGGGTGTTGTGCTCCTGTTTGTGTGTTTTTTGTGTGTTTCTCCCTTTTTGTTTTTCAGATATCGGTATCCTGGGGATTATGTCGGATTCGATGGACTACGTCGATGACCAGCGGATGTTGTTTTAATTTTTTTAATAAAATGGTCAATGAGAGGTGTGGGGGTGTTTTTATTTGAATAAAAAATTTTTTAACTTGTGTGTTGTCTTTATTTCTTTACTTTATAG
This sequence comes from Dendropsophus ebraccatus, assembly GCF_027789765.1. Taxonomy (NCBI): domain Eukaryota; kingdom Metazoa; phylum Chordata; class Amphibia; order Anura; family Hylidae; genus Dendropsophus; species Dendropsophus ebraccatus. The sequence continues at coordinate 100,230,309 of NC_091463.1, read as the reverse complement.
ACTTAGTAGTGGAAGCCGTCTAATAGACGGAATCCATTACTAAGTTGGGGCCTAGTGTTAGCCGGTATAAAATGGCTAACACTAACCCCCCATTATTACCCCAGTACCCAATGCCACCAGGGGTACTGGGAAGAGCCGGGTGCCAGTGGTCCCGGAGCGTCAAAATTGGCGCTCCTGGAACGGGCGGCAGCAGGCTGGTAAGATTTAGGCTGGGGAGGGCCTAAACCAATGGCTCTTCCCACCCTGGTGTTACCAGGCTGCTGTCGTTTGGTTTTTAACCCGGCTGGTTATAAAAATAGGGGGGACCCTATGCGTTTTTTTTTTATTATTTATTTATTTAAAAAAAAACGCATTTTATACCGGCTAACACTAGGCCCCAACTTAGTAATGGATTCTGTCTATTAGACGGCTTCCACTACTAAGTCTATAAAGTAAAGAAATAAAGACAAGACACAAGTTAAAAAAATTTTTTATTCAAATAAAAACACCCCCACACCCCTCATTGACCATTTTATAAAAAAAAAACACCAAACAACCGCTGGTCATCGACGTAGTCCACGTAATCCGACGTAATCCCCAGGATACCGATATCTGAAAAACAAAAAGGGAGAAACACACAAAAAACACACAAACAGGAGCACAACACCCATCATTGTGAGCGGTGTTGTGCACCTTACAGTTTGCAGCATCTTTACAGATCGCTGCTTACAGTCTGGCCCCCAAGGGGTTAAGGGAGGATGTATTGCATCCCCCTTAACCCCTTGGGGGCCAGACTGATGTCAGACTGCACCCATCCCAGCAAGGAAGGGGTTAAGTGACCCCCCTTCCTTGCTGGGAGGGGTGCAGGGGAGGGGGTGGGGAGAGCTCTATACTCACCCCGATGTTGTCTCTTCGCTGGTCCGCAGCACAATGAAGTGACTGTACTGCGGACCGGCTCATTATATGTGCGCTCAGCCGAACAGCCAATCAGCTGAGCGCACATATAATTCTAAATGTTTCTTCTAATAATACTATTGTGATAACATAATTAGAAGAAACATTTGATGTTTTAATTAAAGTAAAGTGATGATTAGTACAGAATGCTCTATTGCCGGCATATGAATTAACGGCTTACTGGAGCTTCCTGTACTAATTAATATTTAATTAATAAAACACATTTTCGTTGAAATAAAATCAGTTTCGTTGTTCAATAATTTAATTTAAACGAATCCATCATTGTGCAATTAAATATACTGTCAAAAAATAAATATATATATAAATATACATTTATTTATATATATATTTATTTTAACAGTATATTTAATTGCAAAATGATGGAATGGTTTAAATTAAATTATTGAACAATGAAAGGGATTACAAAGAAAATGTGTTTTATTAATTCAATATATTAACCATGAGAGGCATCGGCTATACTGCAGAGGATTGCAAACCCCGGTAATAGCGATTCCTGTAAACTGTTTCCCTGCTTTCCCAGATGCATCCAGAGGTGTTTCCATCACTTTCTTAAGATTTTATTTGTTATTTTTAGTTGAACCAGATTTCCAAGTAAATGACCGTATGTTTTCAGCCACATGTCTATTTTTTCCCACGGCCGTAGTTTCAGCCGCACATTTACAGCCGCATAAAAAATACAGCCGCACACATACATAGTGTGAACATAGCCTTAAAGTATAGATCTTCCATATTAAAGGGGTTTATACCAGATTAAAAAATAAAAAACAAATAACAACAAAACCAGCACCACCAATTACTGCAGGTTGCCTATGGTATTGCAGCTCTGCCCCAATCAATTTCTGCCTTCATTACTTACCCCATTATTTGAGTCCCAGTTTCTTGTGAAATAAGTTGGAGATTTTTTTTGCCATAATTTTTATTTATTGGTTAAACTTTAATTTTTAACACTTAAAAAAAAATGCAATCTAAAGAAAAAAAATAAAACATTTCCGCCTTGTTTTACAATTTATATCACATTGTTTACTAGTGTTTACCAGTCATCATAATTGACCTGATATTTTTGTAAGTAACATTTGCTTTTATTATTATTATTATTATTATTATTATTATTATTATTATTATTATTATTATTATTATTATTATTATTATTATTTTATATAGCAAACAATTAATTTTGAAATTCCTGTTTAATGATTTCGTCCTTGTGCTTTGTTTATTTTTTATTTTTTTAATTAGTATAAACTTGTAATTTTGTTTACATTTTCAATTCCATTCCATTATTCTGCCCCTGGATAAATAATTATTCTTGCAGATAAATTTCACTGATACTTTACACAGTTTACATTCTTGGCTAATCAGTAGAGATTTCGAGCACACTTGAGTCCACCTGAGCCCAAGTGTGCTGCATTGGAATACCAGTGGCTGCAGAAGTTATTGCAAAGCGAGGGAGTCCTGAGGGCCGAATCAGGGCACATCCCATCAGGGCAGTATTGGTGGTGTAGCTGTCAGGGGCCCGGGCTCAAACTAGCATCCAGGGGAGCCCGGCAGTCCAGACTCCCTCCATAGAAGCTCTTGACAGCTGTACCACATAGGCAGGAAGACACAGGGCTCCCTCCTCGCTCCCCCCAGGCTCCCTCCTCGCTACCCCCAGGCTCCCTCCTCCCTCCCCCCAGGCTCCCTACTCGCTCCCCCCAGGCTCCCCCCTCGCTCCCGCCTCACTCCCCCCAGGCTCCCTCCTCGCTCCCCCCAGGCTCCCGCCTCACTCCCCCCAGGCTCCCTCCTCGCTACCCCCAGGCTCCCTCCTCGCTCCCCCCAGGCTCCCTCCTCGCTACCCCCAGGCTCCCCCCTCACTCCCCCCAGGCTCCCTCCTCGCTCCCCCCAGGCTCCCTCCTCACTCCCCCCAGGCTCCCTCCTCGCTACCCCCAGGCTCCCTCCTCGCTACCCCCAGGCTCTTCCCAGGCTCCCCCCTCACTCCCCCCAGGCTCCCTCCTCACTCCCCCCAGGCTCCCTCCTCGCTCCCCCCAGGCTCCCTCCTCGCTCCCCCCAGGCTCTTCCCAGACTCCCCCCTCACTCCCCCCAGGCTCCCTCCACACTCCCCCCAGGCTCCCTCCTCGCTACCCCCAGGCTCCCTCCTCCCTCCCCCCAGGCTCCCTACTCGCTCCCCCCAGGCTCCCTCCTCGCTCCCGCCTCACTCCCCCCAGGCTCCCTCCTCGCTCCCCCCAGGCTCCCGCCTCACTCCCCCCAGGCTCCCTCCTCGCTACCCCCAGGCTCCCTCCTCGCTCCCCCCAGGCTCCCTCCTCGCTACCCCCAGGCTCCCTCCTCACTCCCCCCAGGCTCCCTCCTCGCTCCCCCCAGGCTCCCTCCTCTCTCCCCCCAGGCTCCCTCCTCGCTACCCCCAGGCTCCCTCCTCGCTACCCCCAGGCTCTTCCCAGGCTCCCCCCTCACTCCCCCCAGGCTCCCTCCTCGCTCCCCCCAGGCTCCCTCCTCGCTCCCCCCAGGCTCCCTCCTCGCTCCCCCCAGGCTCTTCCCAGACTCCCCCCTCACTCCCCCCAGGCTCCCTCCACACTCCCCCCAGGCTCCCCCCAGGCTCCCTCCTCGCTCCCCCCAGGCTCCCTCCTCGCTACCCTCAGGCTCCCTCCTCGCTACCCCCAGGCTCCCTCATCGCTACCCCCAGGCTCCCTCCTCGCTACCCCCAGGCTCCCCCCTCACTCCCCCCAGGCTCCCTCCTCGCTCCCCCCAGGCTCCCTCCTCACTCCCCCCAGGCTCCCTCCTCGCTCCTCTTTGAAGAGAGTAAGTGTGTGAATGTGTGCTGATGTATGTTTGTGTGCTGATGTATGCATGTGTGCTGATTTGTGTGTGTGCTGATGTATGGGGGCATGTGTGTATGTGTACTGATTTATGCATGTGTGCTGATTTGTGTGTGTGCTGATGTATGGGGGCATGTGTGTATGTGTACTGATGGGTGCATTTGTGCTGATGTATGCATGTGTGCTAATGAATGTATGCATGCATGTGTGTGCTGATGGGTGCATGTGTGCTGATGGGTGCATGTGTGCTGATGGGCGCATGTGTGTTGATGTGTGTATGTGTGTTGATGTGTGTATGTGTGCTGATGGGCGCATGTGTACTAAAGGGTGCATGTGTGCTGATGTGTGTTACAGACAATGTGCTACAGAATGGAGTTTGGCGTTCCCGGCATCATGATGCTACCGGAAGCTCTGAAACAGTTTACGGGTGCCTTCACACCTACGACTCGCAGTGTTAATAACGCTGCGAGTCGGCTAGGTCCTGGCAGATTACTGTCATTACATACACGCAGCGTTAATGAATGACTGCTGCGTGTATGTAAATCTGCCGGCCGCTTAACCCCTTCTGATGCCAGACGGTCGCCTCCCGCTCGCTCTGTATACATACCTCCTCGCTCCACGGGGTCCCGGCGTCCTACTCTCGCGCCTGGCCAATCAGTGTGTTGTCCTGCCGCAGCCACTGATTGGCCGGGCGGGAGAGCAGGACGCCGGGACCCCGTGGAGCGAGGAGGTATGTATACAGACAGCGGGAGTCGGGCGGCATCAGAAGGGGTTCAGCGGCCGGCAGATTTACATACAAGCAGCTGTCGTTCAGACCGCTGCGTGTATGTACTGACAGTGATCTGCCAGGACCTAGCCGACTCGCAGCATTAATAACGCTGCGAGTCGGTAGGTGTCAAGGCACCCTACGGCCAAATTCACACATAACTAGGGATGAGCGAAGTTTTGAAAACAAACCTTGCAATAACGGCTGAATAATTGCAGCTACAATAGTGGGAGGCTGATAGGGTAGAGTAGTTTCGTTTAGTTGCAGTTGCTATTACAATGAAAAAAAGTGGAAAAAAATCAAAGTGCAAAAATAGTGAAAAAAAAACTGAGCATGGATCAGGTAATGGATGCTCCGGCCGGCATGGGGTTAAGGGGGCAACAATCCCGCTGCAAGTATGTAATCACATTGACACTGACAGGAGAAGTAACTTGCCGCATGAAATCCGCTGCGGATACGTTACGTGTGAATCTAGCCTAAATGTTTGCACTTGTGTACTGACACTAGCGCGTACTGACCTACCTTGTATTTTTTAAAAGGTGGTCATATACCTACAATAACTGTCCTTCCCGGTCTTAAAGGGTACCTGTCATAAAGTTGATGTCTCTGGGGTGGTGTGCAGACGCAGGTGCTGCTGGGAGATCGGGTTTCCCCGTTTTTATTTTAATTAATAGGGCTTGTGCATGGAACTCAGCTGGACGCATCCTAGGCAACCCAATCTTCCATAGGCGTCTAAACATCAGTCAAAAATATTTCCCATACTTTTTGTTTATGGGGGGCCCAGACACTCAGGCTGTATGGGGCCCCGAAATTCCTGATGGCGGCCTTGGGAGTCCTGATAAACATGGATACAGCCTATGGTATATGGCGGTTACTATGTTTCCCAGGACTCTCTAGGGCTGCATCCAACTTCTGCAGCCGCCAGTAACTAAATGCCACACGTTCAAGTTTGAATAGATCCGGGCAGTATGATTACAGTATCACTAATAGTTCTGGCTTCAGGAGGTTTTTACTTGATTTTCCTAAGAGGAAGTTGTATTTTTTCTTATTTGCAATGTGTATTGTCTCCAGCTCGCCCACTCCTCCCTCTCTCCTGAGACAACACATCTTCCACTGCTGTAGGCTTGGCTGGATTTTGCCTCCAACCTCTGCCCCCGCCCACCTTGAGTGATGTCACCATCTCTGACCAGCAACTCCAACCTACATCACTCTCCCTGCCATATACCAAAATGTCTTTATTGGGACACTTAAGGAAGAATAAGGTGTGATTACAGGATGCTGCCTTAGGTGAACAATGCCACAGACAGAGTAGCAGACAGGGATTGAATGCAGCAGGTGTGACTGCAGAGCAATAGTCTGCTGTGTGCTGAAATATTCTGCAGCAGCTCTGGGAGTGCTGTGGGAGGGGAGTATAAAGGGTGGGAGGGCTGTGATGAACAGCTGAGGGAAATCGTGTAGAAGTGGGGGGATATGGTATGGAAGACGATTACAGACTCACAAAACTAATGGACTTTTGGTAATTTCAGAACTTTAGTAGACAGGTAACTCATGATGTATTTAAGTACACTTAGTTAGTAACCTGTTTCTCCTGCTTTAGATGGGGAATTTTTTTTGATTGATTAAACAGAATCCTCAGCAACGGAGAGCCGTAAACCTCAATGGTAAAAGTTATAGGAAAAACTTTGCATTGCAGGTTTTGGCGTCTGCTGTAGAAGAGGAGAGAATGTAAGAGTTATTTATAGCGGCAGACATGACAGCGCGCCGGCCTGCCGTACCCTCCGGACCAAATCAGAGAATGTATACAAGCAGCTTATTGACAGACATTAATAAAAGATTCCACAGGAGCGGCCTCCAAGGTGCGATGCAAAGATCATTATTGTTTAAAGAGCAGAAGAGTTTTGTTCCATCGGTGACAAGGTGACGCCAACGCGGTGTCAGGGGCAGCGCCGGAGAATGCAATTAAAACACGGAAAGTCTGATCTAACAGAATGAGTAAGTCAATAACATTAGGAGCCAAATAATACACCACATAATAAATCACATCAATATACACATTATAGGAATATACACCATGTAATACAGCACATATATACTGTGTAAGGCTATGTTCACACTACGTAAAACTACAGCCGTAGTTCGCGCCGCAGAACTACGGCCATAGTTTTGCGAGGTGGAACATAGCCTTAAGGTCCTATTACACCAACAGATCTGACGGCAGATTATCTGCCAAAGATTTGAAGCCAAACTCAGGAACAGACTATAAACAGAGAACAGGTCATAAAGGAAAGACTGAGATTTCTCCTCCCTTCAAATCCACTCCTGGTTTTGGCTTCAAATCTTTGGCAGATAATCTGTGTTCAGATCTGTTGGTGTAATAGGGCCTTTAGTGCCAATGGGATCCCGGCCGGAGCGTATATGCATCGTATCAGTTTTCTGCGGCTGGAATTCAGTGAACTTTTTGAAACCAGCGTATTTGAAAGAAAAGGATTTTAATTGGTGTACTCCTTTAAGGGAAATTCAAAGACAGGATCTAGCTTCTTTGACTAGGAATTGGTTTAGTTTTGCAACAACTAAAGAGCCAAGGTTGGGGAGCCTTGCTGTAATTACTATAGAGGGACCTTTTTTTCAATACATTTTAATACCTTGTGGATTTCTGTATAGATGCAACCCTAGGAAGTCCTGGAAAACATGGATATATCCATAGGCCATAGGCAGTATAGATGTTTTTCAGGGCTCCCTGGGACGGCATCCTACTTCTGCAGCCCCCAGTAATTAAATGCAGAGAGGAGGTTCGCTCATCTCTAGTTGCAAAGAATAAATAGGTCTTAAAACCTGGTCTAAAGCCACATCTCAGCACTCGTCAGAAGGTCTTCAAACCCTTTCACCCCCTTCACATGCTGTTCTGAGGCTCATTGTTCCTATCATTCTGCCCCCAATACCCCATAATGATTGGTGAATAGTAGAAATCTTTACTAATTTATTGAAGGGGGGGGGGGGGAATGGACGGACAGACGGAATCTCCATCACCATAAGGATTTGGAGCAAATACTCTTCGTTAGGTGAAACCCCTAGTTGGCCGCTCACAGCGTGTCTCCCTCATGATGTAGCCTCACATGCAGGGATTAGGCAACATTGTTCCCTGGCAGACGTCCTCTAAACATGTTCCAGCTGTAAGATACACACATTCCGGTCTCTTAGCTCTACAGGCAGTCATTCCTTACTTCCTTTCTTCCTCACAGATTAGTCTTTATAAGTTGTGAGACCTAGTAGAGATGACGGATGACGGTTGACACCGTCTCGACGTCAGTGAACTAGCCAGACCTTCCTCCGGGAAGGAACAACCAAGCCAAGGAATGTCTCCAATGAAGGAAACCACCCAAGCAAGGTATCGATCCACAGACAGCTGTTTCGGGGTATTTGCCCCTCATCAGTGTGGAGTAGGTTTCTGGCTAGTGGAAGCAATGACTAGTAAGTGCATGCAAAAGGACGCTGGTTGACCTCAGTGAGATCAACCAAAACACCGGAGAAACACCATCACATGTCTCAACATCAGTGTATTCTAGAACTTTGCCCCCTGGGAAATCAAATATGCAAAAGAACACTGCAGAGACACCATCACATGTCTTCACGACAGTGAACTAGCCAGACCTTCCTTCCTCTTTTGCATATTTGATTTTCCAGGGGGCAATGTTCTAGAATACACTGACGTTGAGACACGTGATGGTGTCTCTGCGGTGTTTTGGTTGATCTCCCTGAGGTCAACCAGAGTCTTTTTGCATGCACTTACTAGTCATTGTTCCCACTAGCCAGAAACCTACTCCACACTGATGAGGGGCTAATACCCCAAAACAGCTGTCTGTGGATTGATTCCTTGCTTGGGTGGTTTCCTTCATTGGAGATATTGCTTGGCTTAGTTGTTCCTTCCCGGAAGAAGGTCTGGCTAGTTCACTGACGTCAAGACATGTGATGGTGTCTTTGTAGTGTTTTTTTGTCTAGTAGAGATGAGTGAACTGAACTTCTCAAACCAAGATTTGTTTCGAACTTTGCAAAGAGTTTGGTTTGGAAAAAGTTCAGCAGTCACACATCTAAAAAAAGCAAAAAAATAAATAAATAAATAAATAGTTTTCTTACCTATTCACACTCCCCCTGTGTGCACCTTCAGGTCTTTGGTGTCTTCAGGCATCTCCAGATCACAGACTGAGAAGGGACAGGTGTTACAGCCCGCTTAGCCAATCACTGGCAGCAGCAATGTTCAGTCTCAATTAGTGATTGACTAAATGGGAATTTGGCGGCTTTGGGGAACACCACACACTTGAGAAGAAGGACACTGGGGGAGTGTGGACAGGTTAGTTAAAATGAGCAAATTTTATAAAACAGCTAAATATTTGCAATCTTTTAGCTGGTTTGTTGTGTGGATTGTTTAAGGTTCGGTTTGGAAGAACCCAAACTTTAGGTTGAAGCTTGGGGAACCAGGCGAACTAAACATTTGAAAAGTTCGCTCATCTCTAGTCTCTCCTATAGTCTGTGAAATTCTCCTTCTTTTTCTGTTGTCACATTCTCATTATGGGCGTCAAATACAGAATAATCGAGGGAAAGTTGCTGTTTTCCCATTTTTAGCACAAGACCTCAACATAATAAGAAAACACAAACGGGTCTGAAGACTTTCTAAATGCAATGCAGGCACAAGAACAATGATAAATCCCCCTTATATGTTCCTTATATGTTCCTGCTCCATCACAGCGAATAAAACTCTCACCAGTATCGAGGAACTGAAAGAAATAATCTTATAGAAAGTTGCAAAACTTCTTATTGACTCTCCGAGTGTTCCTCTCTTTGCTCCTTGGGGAGGGAGAGTTTGACTTTTTTCGAGATCCTCTAAAAATAGAAATATTTGAAATCTCCATGAATCCTATGAATATAAATTGTTTTCCTCCAGGTTTCGGGGACGACACAATAATGTGAAACTGTACGGCACAAACAAGGAGCCGCGTTCCCGTCTCCTATGAATTGTGGCCGGGATATTTAGCATCGGAGTGAAGTGTTAGCGAGAACATAAATAAAATGTCTCATGTTCTGTTTTCAGGTTACAGAAGGTTAAAGTTTATTTGTGGATGAAAATAAATCCATTGTGATGATGTGTGCCCCCGCCACTGCCACCGCCGTTGCCCGCCAGTATACTTTGCATTACAAAGTCCTGTGGCAATTTAAATCTGTCAGTGCTTAACTGGCCAGCGACTCCGGGAAAACTTTGATAGATTTTCCTCTCTTCACCTCAAAGTTAAATAAGCTTTATATCTGAGCGGTAACTCTCCACATGGGGAAGGTGTCGCATACTCAATGCCTGGATGGAGGTCTCCGCCAGAGCCGCCATGGATATTGTTACATTGTTCTTGTACACAAAGGTGACAGCTCATAAAACCTGCAACATTATTCACAACAACTATGAGCAAATAGGGGAACGGCGCCTCGTTCTACTTCTCATCGTAACACCGCCATCAAGACGCCAATTCATACACTATACTGCCATTCTGATGAGAGTCTGTCCTGAAAAAAAGTCATCCTGTAGTGTAAAGTATGGGAGAGGTGAAACCAGAATCCCATGGGGTAAAATCTGGAAATGCCCCCCCCCCCCCCTTCTATAATTATCCTCCCACCTCTATAAATTATTATAATCTTAGTAGGTCTCTTCCTTGGTAAATAGGTTCCAATGTAGTATACTGTATGTGTCCCCCAGTTAGGAAGTCTCCTTTTAGGCAGTCATGTTTGTCATTAGACAGGTAGGTCCAGATAGATAGGTCCACCTATTAGCCGGGAAGCTTCCCCATTATCCCGGAGGTTCCTCCCAGTAGGAAGACACTTCAACCTTTGGTGGTGAAAGTAGAAGAAAGACGAAAAATACAGAAGAAGATTCCACTCCTACACAGTAATTCCGGTGCAGAATGAAAGATGTCATTGGCCCCTGCACCACGTCAGGAAGATGTTATAGACTGTAGGCCGCCGGTTTGACTCTGCCTGTGGTCTACACTAACAGCTTTCGACTGTATGCACGTGTGTATAATCTGATGTTCAATGGTTGAGGATCTGGAGCGAGTGTCCTGGAGTCAGCAGAGAACACCAAAGAAGATAATAAAGTGGGTGGTTTGGATAGAAGCCCAAACCAAATTGTGGTGTGGAGCCATTTGAACCCTATACACTGGACCCTATAGCAGCTATAGAACCTCCCTTTATGGCAGGTACATCACTGGGAACAGAACATCGGGGGACATCTGCAGCAGACCATTTCTTACCAATCACATTAACAACTCTAATAAAATCACAAAAACGCTATTTATGGGTTAAACCCAAAAGAGGACTGTGTGTTTCCTGGTGTACACTTTACGCCTGTCTGCAGTCCCTAATTCTAACACAAAAAGGGGTTATCTGGTGTTAGCAATAATTCCGAAATAGCTTCAGTCATCTTATACTTACCTGTCCCTGCTCCCCTGGCATCCTGCTGGTGGTGTCTCTGGTGTTCCCCCTCTGACCGCAGATGGACTCAACCAATCACTGACTGAGATGGGGCAGCACTGCGGCTTGTGATTGGCCTCTAAGCACTTGGGGAGGCAGAGTACCCCTTTGCATAATGCATCCTCTTGCAGACCAGTGAGGAAAGAGTTGCCAAATTTTGGAACAAACAGAACTTTGCTAGATGCAGGTCTTGGTCATTCTTAAAAGTTGTATCTATGTATCTATGAATATAAAGGATATATATAAATAATGGCTGTCATTGCATTGAACAATGGGGGGGACAGAAGCGGGGCTACATATGAGGCTTGGGGGTATCTTAATTAGTGTGAGTGGTATTTTTCTATAGACTGGCCTGGCACTTATCACAGAATATGGCGGTATATAGGGGCCCTGATCCTTTCAGCACCCACCATAATAAAACAGGGAAAGAACTTGCTCTGGTAAGAGTCCTCCCCCACCATCGTCCTTCGTGGCCCGGCTGTGCGGCGTCTCCTCAATGCATTATTAACACAAAGACAGAAGTAAGAACCTTGACAGTATTCCCCGCGTCTCCCTGAAGATATAGCTGCTGATAATGAGAGATCTTGTATATTATGCGGCAAACATATCCCCACAATGATGACAATTCATCTCCGGGTTATTACACGTTGGTGAGTAATAATAATATGCATGCATTTGTAATTACAAGCGGGGACAGATGGCGCAGCCTCCATTTACAATGATTCTTCCATGTAAATAACTAATGATGCCCGGCGCTTCCTCTCCAACCTGGACGCTGAAAGACGCGGTGCGGACTCTCCGGTGACAAATGCCACAGGCGCCAATGTATCATGTCCGTTGCTGAGAGGATATTTATCATTGTCCGGAGCTGATGTAAAATTAGGTTCATTATCTTCCATTGTGATGTATTGGGAACATTGATTATTGGTGCCGGATTATCAGATGTTCTGGATTATATGGCTCTTATAACAATACTATTCATTTTCTTATACTTTTTGTAGATCAGAAGTAAATGGCAAATGGATATTTCTTCTGAAATAAGAATAAAAGAGTATGCCAGATAATAGGATGCCAATCTTAACCCCTTAGTGACCACCACGGTGCCAAAAGTGAAAAGTAACTACTTGTCCTGAACTGACAACATCATAGCTCCTTGTGATGAACTTGCCTTGTGATGAACTTGCCTTGTGATGAACTTGCCTGTCCACGCTGAGCGGGTCATTGTCTCAAGTCACAAGTCTAGGTAGGGTTTGGAGAAGCTGCATTTCTTGCCGAAGTGCCCTCCTGCTTTCATTGAGTTCTTTTCTAGAAAACATCCAGGTTGGCTCCTACCAGTTGTCACACTGGTTCCCAGTACTCCTGGATGTGCAGCTTTGTGTTTTCATGACATCAAGGTTGTATCTTTTACAGTGAGCACTGGTTGTCTCTTTCTATGTCTGTAAAATAACCACAACCTAACCAAAGTTGTCAGGACTCTCTGCAGCAGAGAACAATACTGTATGGACAGTGTCCTTCTAGTAATCCACCCTGTCACTCTTGTCTAACTTTCCTTCAGGTAACTCAAGTCAGAGACTATCTTGACCTTTGCCAAAAGTAATTCAAAAGTCTCCTAAAACTCAGTACCCCAGCACAAAGCAGCAAGTTCAACTTTCTTAAAGGGGAATTATCCAACGGACCTGCCTTTAAACTAACTTGCCTTGTGACTAAAGATTTCTACTCAACTAAACTGAGACTGTGTTCTATACCTGCAAGTTAAAGGAGAAGTCCGGGGAGGATAAAAGAAACAATATGCTCTCACCTCCCCGGCTCCAGCACTGGTGGCCACATACCGCTGATTGTGTCTTGCACCAAAACATGGTAAAACGAGGTAATAGGAGCAATTATAGAGTGTTTTAGGACTTTGGGAAAGTCTACCCACCACTCCGGTGACAAGTGCCACAGCGGTACCACCTGCTGGCCCTGCACATTACACCCCGCAGCCCCTCGGTCACCTGCTGGCCCTGCACATAAAACCCCGCAGCCCCTCGGTCACCACAACACCTGCTGGCCCTGCACATAACACCCCGCAGCCGCTCGGTCACCTGCTGGCCCTGCACATAACACCCCGCAGCCCCTCGGTCACCTGCTGGCCCTGCACATTACACCCCGCAGCCCCTCGGTCACCTGCACGCCCTGCACATAACACCCCGCAGCCCCTCGGTCACCTGCACGCCCTGCACATAACACCCCGCAGCCCCTCGGTCACCTGCTGGCCCTGCACATAACACCCCGCAGCCCCTCGGTCACCTGCTGGCCCTGCACATTACACCCCGCAGCCCCTCGGTCACCTGCTGGCCCTGCACATAACACCCCGCAGCCCCTCGGTCACCTGCTGGCCCTGCACATAACACCCCGCAGCCCCTCGGTCACCTGCTGGCCCTGCACATAACACCCCGCAGCCCCTCGGTCACCTGCACGCCCTGCACATAACACCCCGCAGCCCCTCGGTCACCTGCTGGCCCTGCACATAACACCCCGCAGCCCCTCGGTCACCTGCTGGCCCTGCACATAACACTCCGCAGCCCCTCGGTCACCTGCTCTCCCTGCACGTAACACCCCGCAGCCCCTCGGTCACCACAACACCTGCTGGCCCTGCACATAACACCCCTCAGCCCCTCGGTCACCTGCTGGCCCTGCACATAACACTCCGCAGCCCCTCGGTCACCTGCTCTCCCTGCACGTAACACCCCGCAGCCCCTCGGTCACCACAACACCTGCTGGCCCTGCACATAACACCCCGCAGCCCCTCGGTCACCTGCTGGCCCTGCACATAACACCCCGCAGCCCCTCGGTCACCTGCTGGCCCTGCACATAACACCCTGCAGCCCCTCGGTCACCTGCTGGCCCTGCACATAACACCCCGCAGCCCCTCGGTCACCACAACACCTGCTGGCCCTGCACATAACACCCCGCAGCCCCTCGGTCACCTGCTGGCCCTGCACATAACACTCCGCAGCACCTCGGTCACCTGCTGGCCCTGCACATAACACCCCGCAGCCCCTCGGTCACCTGCTGGCCCTGCACATAACACCCCGCAGCCCCTCGGTCACCACACATTGTCCTGTGACTTTCACTCAGTCTGGAATGAGGACCAGATTTTTTTCGGTTCAAGCTTTTGCCATAAGTAGGTTTATTGTGATAATGCCGTAAATCTCCTGCGCTCCAGAAATGTTACCCGGGAGCAGCAGAGCCGATTACGCTGAAGGTTTTGGCTTTTGACCAATGAATTAAGTACAATTAGCCTTTCAATTAATGTGAAAATCTCGTCTCCATTTGTTCTAACAGCTGCTAAGTGGGATTGCAGAGATACGCTCAAAAGTTGTTGTAACCAATGACAAGTGTAATGTAAGACTATATTATCCCTTCACACGTACAGGCGGCGTTCTGCCTCCGGATCTGCGCAGAGCACATTCCGACTTCCAAAATTAGGAGAATGACTGAGTTACATTACTGAAGTTTCTATATTTAAAGTGTAACAACTGTTACCGTCCACATCGGATACAGAATTACTATACAATGTAGAACGAGCAAGTACTTTCCCAATGCGACCTGTCCCAGGGTGGAAATTGTGCCAGCCAATGGCCAGGAAAACCGGCCAGGGACTAACACATTTTGGCTTTGGCTCTCCAGAAAACATGGAAATCATAGTTGTGAAAAAGTTTGACACCCATGGCCTACACTGATAGACTTGATCCCGAGACAACTCACATTTGACACCCAAATTTTCTCCAAAACTAAAATCTAGATAGAAAATATATGGAATTATCCAGAGAGAGAACCCTGACTTTTCCTCCTTTGCCTTAAAATGTGTTGTTAACCTTTTATTTTGTTTCAAATCAACTGGTGCCAGAGATTTGTAATTTACTTCTATTAAAAAATCTCCAGTCTTCCAGTACTTACAGCTGCTGTATGTCCTGCAGGAAGTGGTGTATTCTCTCCAGTCTGACACAGTGCTCTCTGCTGCCACCTCTGTCCATGTCAGGAACTGTCCTGAGAGATTTTCTATGGGTATTTGCTGCTGTTCCTGACATGGCATTTTTTGGCACCAGTTGATTTAAGAGAATTTTTTTTTAATGGACATCCCTTTAAGCACAGTGACTTAATGTGGTTCCATCCTTTCTATGAACTGATTGTATAAATGCTTCACCAGACTCCATTCTAATTCTTCAGTGGCTTCATGTGAACTTTCTAGAGTGATGACTAGAGTGAGTTGTAGGCATAAAGCTGCACTCCTCATATATTAAGGAATATTCTGCAGTGTTACTTTATAATACCAGAAAGCTGTGAGCGTTTATACTGCCCTGTTATACGCCGTATGTATGAGGACATACCTTACATTTTATCGTGAATATTTTAGTGGAAAAAGAAATGTCATCTACCTTCTGCTGCTGCAGATAAGACGATGCGTAATGCTTCCCACTGCACACATATATCCTGTATACTGGAGAGCTAGGATTTCAGGAATCCGTATTTCTTATGATTTGTTTTCCAGATGGGAATGAGGATGATACAAGCGGTAAACATACAATATGAGATGTATGGAGCGTATAAAGCGTGTGCGCAGGAACAACAAGGCCGCGGTTAATGTAACCGATAAAAACAGACGAGTCTTATCCATCTGGCAATGACAGAAGAGCAGAGGAGAATGCATCTCGTAATATGGTGACTAGAGATGAGCGAACATGGAGCATACTGGGATTCCTCCAAATCGGAACGCTCTGCATTTGATTACCAGAAGTTGGATACAATCCTAAGGTTGCCTGGAAAACATAGACACAGCTATAGGCCATAGGCTGCATCCATGTTTTCCAGGATTACCCAGCATGCTCAAGGTTCCCTCAACTCTAATGGCAACAAAACAAATGAACCTTATTTCTCAAAATGTAATAATTGTAATTTTTTTTTACACAAGCAAGGAGTTAAATACAGGAGGGTAAAGCAGCTGCAGATACACCTTAGGAGGCTAAAAAGGCTTCACTGACACACAGGGAGACACCAGTATTATAGAGGGCACATGGTCGGTGAGGGACGGAGGGGAAGGGGGGTTATAGATTCCACGTTGGAGTCCAAAAAACTCACATTACTTCTCAATTTAACCCAAACAATGGCCATCATAGGCCGCTGATGGTTGTGAGACAATATGGTGACATTCACAGGGGAATCCCATTCTTATGACAGCGGGTGTGTAGCTCATGAACGAGTCAAGTGTGGTGAGGAGCTGGTGGGTATAATAGTGGTGCGATAGGGCTTTGGTATTCATCAGTATTCGCTATATTTGAAGAAAGGAGCAAATATCTTAAATGTGTTTTGTGAAATATTTAATTATAGCATGTGGTGCTGTGGCTTTCCTTCTCTTCTCTCTCTTTTTCTTCTTTTTTTTTTTGTCATTTTCTCAATATCCCCAGCAGAATCAGGATTGGACTCCATTGACTGGTGAAGGATTGTCTTCTCCGCTGGTTGGTAAAGAGTTGTCTTTTCTGCTGGTTGGTAAAGGGCTGTCTTCTCTGATGGTTGGTTAAGGGTTGTCTTCTTTGCTGGTTGGGAAAGGGTTGTCTTCTCTGCTGGTTGGTAAAGGGCTGTCTTCTCTGCTGGTTGGTTAGGGGTTGTCTTCTCTGCTGGTTGGTAAAGGGTGGTCTTCTCTGCTGGTTGGTAAAGGGTTGTCTTCTTTGATGATTGGTAAAGGGCTGTCTTCTCTGCTGGTTGGTAAAGGGTGGTCTTCTCTGCTGGTTGGTAAAGGGTTGTCTTCTCTGATGGTTGGTTAAGGGTTGTCTTCTTTGCTGGTTGGGAAAGGGTTGTCTTCTCTGCTGGTTGGTTAAGGGCTGTCTTCTCTGCTGGTTGGTTAAGGGTTGTCTTCTCTGCTGGTTGGTAAAGGGTGGTCTTCTCTGCTGGTTGGTAAAGGGCTGTCTTCTTTGATGATTGGTAAAGGGCTGTCTTCTCTGCTGGTTGGTAAAGGGTGGTCTTCTCTGCTGGTTGGTAAAGGGTTGTCTTCTTTGATGATTGGTAAAGGGCTGTCTTCTCTGCTGGTTGGTAAAGGGTGGTCTTCTCTGCTGGTTGGTAAAGGGTTGTCTTCTCTGCTGGTTGGTAAAGGGTTGTCTTCTCTGCTGGTTGGTAAAGGGCTGTCTTCTCTGCTGGTTGGTAAAGGGTTGTCTTCTCTGCTGGTTGGTAAAGGGTTGTCTTCTCTGCTGGTTGGTAAAGGGTTGTCTTCTCTGCTAGTTGGCAAAGGGTTGTCTTCTCTGCTGGTTGGTAAAGGGTTGTCTTCTTTGATGATTGGTAAGGGGTTGTCTTCTCCACTGATGAGTGATAAAGCGCTGTCTTCTCTGATGATTGGTAAAGGGTTGTCTTTTCTTGATGATTGGTAAGGGGCTGTCTTCTCTTCTGGTTGGTAAAGGGCTGTCTTCTCTGCTGGTTGGTAAAGGGTGGTCTTCTCTGCTGGTTGGTAAAGGGTTGTCTTCTTTGATGATTGGTAAAGGGCTGTCTTCTCTGCTGGTTGGTAAAGGGTGGTCTTCTCTGCTGGTTGGTAAAGGGTTGTCTTCTCTGCTGGTTGGTAAAGGGTTGCCTTCTCTGCTGGTTGGTAAAGGGCTGTCTTCCCTGCTGGTTGGTAAAGGGCTGTCTTCTCTGCTGGTTGGTAAGGGGTTGTCTTCTCTGCTTGTTGGTAAAGGGTTGTCTTCTCTGCTAGTTGGTAAAGGGTTGTCTTCTCTGATGATTGGTAAGGGGTTGTCTTCTCCACTGATGAGTGGTAAATTGCTGTCTTCTCTGCTGGTTGGTAAAGGGCTGTCTTCTCTGCTGGTTGGTAAAGGGCTGTCTTCTCTAATGATTGGTAAAGAGTTGTCTTCTCTGCTGGTTGGTAAAGGGCTGTCTTCTCTGATGATTGGTAAAGGACTGTCTTCTCTGCTGGTTGGTAAAGAGTTGTCTTCTCTACCAACTGGGTTGTCTTCTCAGTTGATTGGTATAAGGTTGTTTTCTCTACTGAATGGTAAAAGGTTGTCATGTTAATTGTCTTTCCTGGGGTGGATTATATCAGCATGACAATGGGACATGTCAAAAAGCTAGAAAAGTCTGACATTGGTTTGAAGAACATGACCAAAACCTACAAGTGCTACCCTGACCCCATAATTACCCAGATGTGAACCCAATTGAGCCTCTGTGTCCACCTGGATGATGGTGTTGCCTCTATTGACTCTCCAGCAGCTGTGGGTTGCAGTCATCATGTCTCCAGACACCTGGGACACCTACTGGACTTTATTGAGTCATTGCTGACACAACTCCCTACATTTAGATACATGATCGTATCACCCTGAGTTGGTCAGATATAATGTATGCCTATTTCTGTGATGTACACATGTAGCAGAGCTGAGTCTGTCAACAGATAATTAGTGTATCGTGATAGGATTCCAGGGAAGACTGTTTAGGGATCTGTGGTTCTCCCAATGCTCAGATGAAAAGATCATTTCTGCTGCTCCAAAAAGTAAATGTGACAGATTCTCACAAACTATATAACACTGGAAATCTTTCTGCCTGTACCTGGAGAAAATTAGTTTCTGAAATAAAATATGTCAACGTGACCGAGTCCTAGAAACGTTCCTGGTATATAAGACTCAGTACTAAAGGGCCAGCATGTTATTACTAATAGCAGTAATAACAACAAGAAAGACAACGATAACAGCAGGTCAATAATACTCATTTTATAAGACTTCTTTTTATGAAATACTCAGTAAAAAATTATAAACATCAATATTTATAGAGGGAAGAAGTAAATAAGGCAGTGATTTATAATTCTTGTATATAGGAGCAGTATTAGGCTATGTTCACACAACCTAAAATCTGCGGGAATCACAGCCATTGTTACAGCGGCCGTGATTTCCACGGAACTTACGTAGTGCTGCCTTCTGAGGGAATCCCGGGACACAGTAGACACTTCAGCCGGCATCCCTAATGGTGTCGTAGAAAACTGACATGTCAGTTTTCTGCGACTGCTATTCATTGAATAGCGGCTGCAGAAAACCCTGTCAGTACAAACTATGGAGTGAGCGGCTGCGGCCGCTCACTCCATAGTGTGCAGTGGGGAGTTCTGATGCGGGCGTGCACAGCTGCGCCCGCATCAGAACTCTGTGGCCCTAAAAATCATCCGGCCGTACTGGCCGGGATGATCTTTTCAGGGACCGGACGTTCCGTAGAGATCAGTGTAGTATGCATTATACAGCACCAATACGTCAGTGCTCTATTATTCTGGTCTGCAGCAGACCAGATGCATGGATTGCTGAGCCGGGATTAGCGTCATTCCGACGCTGAGCCCTGGCCGGCTCAGAAAGGAGGGATCTACCCTTCATGATCACAACACGGAGGTGAGATCCTGCAACTAAACACCAGGGATGGCGCTCTCTATGGCTTTATATGCAGCTGTCATGTGTGACAGCTGCATTTAAATGTCCTTATTAGCGGGCGTGGTGATCGGCTACACATAACACCCGGGATCCCTGCAGTTCAGAGCGGTTTTGCGGCACAGCCCCTCTCTGAACCGCCCTAATGGCGCCATGACATATGAGATACGTTATGGGTCGTTAATAGGTTAAAGTGCCATGGAACTAATTTCTGGTCCACAATCCATCTGTTCTCTGCTATCAGCTGAAACCACCTGCAATCAACAAGTCCCCGATCCCGATGACATAAATGCCCAAATAACTTCCACTTAGATCTTCTGTGTAATTTTTTCTTTAACACATTTACACGTCTCGCACCGTTCACCCGTCCATAAAGGAGAGTAGCAGGTCCTGACAATGTGCCGGTAATTTTGACAGCATTGTATTTTCTGTTCAGAATTATATAGACCACTGAGTGAGCTGCTGTATCTCTGTATTTAAATGTAGGTCAAAACCAGAACAAAGAGTTTTGCAAGTGGCAGGCAGCCAGACAGTAATTACTGCTGTGGAGGTGAGGTGGAAATGTGTGATATTTAAATTAGGTCAACAGCCTGCAAAGAGTTAATGTTAGATTCATGTCATGTAGAGTAAGTGTAATATCTATAATGCCAACGGTGTCCTTGCTACCATTTTCACTTACAAATATATATATATATATATATATATATATATACACACATATATATATATATATATATATACACACATATATATATATATATATATATATATATATATATATATATATATATATATATGTATATATATTTTTTTTTTAGAAAATGAATGGATGGAAGCTTAGCAGTTTACATCCTAGCCCAAGAGCCAAGATGGGCAACAGGACTCTTAGATGGGGGTCCCAATCCGCTTGTTAATTCTAAAAGGGAAGCTATTAGCAGTTTCTAAGGACAGTTCAATCTGGCATTACACCTTCCGTTTCAAATAATCTGTTGAGTCTTCCTCCTCGGTATCTATAACTAATAATAAAATATATATATATATATCACACACACACACAGAGGATGATATCAAATTCATGATGAATCTTCCAATTTTTTATTTTTATTTTGTTTTTTGTGTGTGTGTGTGGGGGGGGGGGGGGTCGTATGTAAACCGGCAGCTGCCTTAGGTACCAAACCTGAAGACCCCCCATCTTCACTCACTAATTATCATCATGATTTTTAAGTTTCTGAACATCATATTGATATCTGATCAGTCTTAGGCTATGTTCACACTACGTAAGGAGACCGGCCGTTCCGTGACCCGATCTCTGCACGAATCATCCCAGCCGGTACTGCAGATGATCTTTTGGCCGCAGGGTTCTGATGCGGGCGCATCAGTATGCGCCCCCAACAGAACTCCCCACTGCACACAGTGAAGCAAGCGGCCGGAGCCGCTCGATTCATTATGTGAACTGACAGGGTTTCCTACGGCCACAATTGCGGCCGCAGAAAACTGACGTCAGTGCAGGATCCTGGTCGTAGCGTATACGATGTGTATACGCTCCGGCAGGAATCCCATAGAACAATAGGCATTGTTCACCCATACAAAGTACAGCCTTTGTTGCCGATGGCAACAAGGCCGTACTTTTACGTAGTGTGAACATAGCCTTAGGCCGCGATCCCACATTTACTGTCACCACATGAAGCTGAAGCCAGACCCTAATGCGATAACCAATAGGCGTATGGCCAATAATTCTGTGACTCGGTTAACACCGCCATACCAAACCTGATCATTACCGCCATACTGTGAGTGGATAATACCCCCATACCAGATCTGACCAATACCACCATACCATGACTGGATAACACCGCCACACCAGACCTGACCAATACCACCATACCATGGCTGGATAACACTACCATACCAGACCTGACCAATACCGCCAAACTGTGACTGGGTAACACCGCCACACCAGACCTGATACCACCATACTGTGACTGGATAACACAGCCATACCAGATCTGATACCACCATACTGTGACTGGATAACACCGCCATACTAAACCTGACCAATACCGCCATACTGTGACTGAATAACACTGCCACACTAGACCTGACCAATACCGCCATACTGTGATTGGATAACACCGCCATACCAGACCTGACCAATACCACCATACTGTGACTGAATAACACTGCCACACCAGACCTGACCAATACCGCCATACTATGACTGGATAACACCGCCATACTAAACCTGACCAATACCGCCATACTGTGACTGAATAACACTGCCACACTAGACCTGACCAATACCGCCATACTGTGATTGGATAACACCGCCATACCAGACCTGACCAATACCACCATACTGTGACTGAATAACACTGCCACACCAGACCTGACCAATACCGCCATACTATGACTGGATAACACCGCCATACCAGACCTGACCAATACCGCCATACTGTGGCTGGATAACACCGCCATACTAAACCTGACCAATACCACCATACTGTGACTGAATAACACTGCCACACTAGACCTGACCAATACCGCCATACTGTGACTGGATAACACCTCCATACCAGACCTGACCAATACCGCCATACTGTGATTGGATAACACCTCCATACCAGACCTGACCAATACCACCATACTGTGACTGAATAACACTGCCACACCAGGCCTGACCAATACCGCCATACTGTGATTGGATAACACGGCCATAGCAGACCTGACCAATACTGCCATACTGTGACTGGATAACACCACCAGACCTGACCAATACCGCCATACTGTGACTGAGTAACACCGCCATTCCAGACCTGACCAATACTGCCATACTGTGACTGGCTAACACTACCATACCAGACCTGACCAATACCACCATACCCGAACCCCCCCCCCCCCCTCGAAAACACACCATATTTACTGGCAAGTCTGAATGGAAGGTGGGAGACTAAAAAAAATAAAAACAAAAAAAAACTGTTATTTGCTTCCCCCTTCTCCCTGGTGCTGCCCCCCTGCAAGGTGCTGCCCTAGGCACCAGACTATGGGTGCCTAGTGGTAAATATGGCCCTGCTTGTAAGCCGGCCTTAACATAGGCCCCGCTCCCTTTTCCCCAGCTGAACTCACTAAGAGAAGCACACCTCTTGGTGAATCCGGCTGTCCGAGTGCCCGAACCTGTGCAGGGTATACCAAATCTAGGTGTAAATCATTATAAATGAGGTGCAAGTGGAGACCACGTCTCTTCCCTATCTAGCCGACCCCCCCCCCCCCCCCCCCTTCCAAGCACCCTCTGCCCACCCATTGGGTGAACAGGGCATACGCTAGGGAAAAGGGGCAAATCTGCAGTTTACAGGAGCATGGACTCCTGGCAATTGACAGGTATCCCTGTTGTGTTCATTCTTTCCTTAGTGCCTTACAGTATACTCTTTGTCAGTCTGTGTCTTGTGTCAAACATTCACTAGATAGTATGGTTAAATTTGAACCATAGAAACTACATGAAGGAGCAAGGAATCCTGTCAAAGATTGAAGTCCCTGCTCCTCTAGGGTGAGTATTAATGGTCTATCACTGCATATTGTTCATGGGCAAGAGGAGTGGGGACATTCTGTTTCCAGACCAGCGAGTATTCCCTGAGCAGCACAGCATATAATGTACACCTCCTGATCAGTATATCGTTTTCAAGGTGCCTAAGACTATGCCACAAAAAATAAGTAGAGGAACAGGGACTCCTATTAAAAAAAAGGGACCCTGCCCCTTTACAGTACACAGCAATGCTGTATGATCTAGTGATCTATTTACTGCTCACACAATATAGTTTAACTGGGATCCTCTGCATCTGGGTCAGTGACTCGTCACTGAGCAGCAAAACACACTGTGTACTGATCACTGAACCCTATGCTATACCGCAGAAACCACATAGAGGAGCAGGGACTCCTATCATTTTGACAGGAGTCCCTGCTCCTGTACAGTTAGCAGAAACATGCTTTCCATCACTGCTTAATAACTTGAAGTAAGTACTGATGCTTTGCATCACCAAGAGCTGGGTGCTCTATATATGCAATATCTAAATCGGCCATGGAATGCAAACCAAAGTCCTGGTCAATTTGTACTCAATCCTCCTGAAAAGGTTTTTGAGGATGTTTCTTATGTCAAATAACCGGCTTAAGTGCTTAAAAGTTAGAAAAGTGAGGAAAAGAATGTTTCTACATTGACCTGTATTGACCCAGAGAAGACGGCGTTCTGTACCCGGGGCTATGACTTCGGCACCTTGAGCAGGCTACTCACGAGAGACTGCGTTCCTGCTAAAAGTTTTTTAGTTGCCTTGGCAGTGCTCATCCAGTTCATGAGGGAGACTTGGGGGAGAGGAAGAGTTGCTGATACAGTATGCCATCTCTGTCTCACTCATCACAGCAAATTAGTTTCTTTGTTTTAGAACTAATCATAAATGAGACGCCAGATGTTGGCATCTTTTGTATGAAAATCTAAGCCTACTCTAGTGTAGATTAAATAATTTGGCTTCCTTTTGGGACTCATTTAAATCTTGCAAAAGGGGAAATTATGCTTTTGAAAAGCTAATTCTGTGTTTGCGAACACAGTGCGGAGGGAACGGGAGGGGGAGGGGAGAGGGGGAGCTTGCGCTAATTTTTCAGCTAATGTATACAAAATGGCAAATTCCTTTTATTGGCGATACATTTTAGTTTAAGCTTCGCGTTTAGACAAATTTACGTTTTGAACTGAAGCAAAACGAGGGGTAATTGTTAGAATTTGTCAATTTCTGCGAGTTAATATCAAAATGTCTTCAGACAGTTAATTGGCTTTACTATAAAGGCTTTTGCTGGAGAAGCCGGGCTTAGTGTTTGATATACTGGGGAAGGATATACCATATTATGTCTTAGGGAATAAGCAGTCATTAGTAGGCTGCTCTGTAATGTAATGGCTCTTGTATAGTCAAGTCAATGTTCCATTCAAGCCACTTAAGGCGATAAACTGTTACTGTACAAATTCAATTTGGCAATAAACATCCTTCATATCTGCTCTTGTTCTTTATGGGTCTTATCACTGAGAGCGTAACCTCCATTGTCAGTACCATTCTCTGCTGCCCTTGATCAGGAGCGGTGACTACCTTAGGCAACAATGCAAAATCAATGGCAGCTACCCCCTCCTTCTATTTTGCTATGTACAAGCATGGTAAGGGCAGTATAAGGAGTGCTGCTCTGAAGTGCATTGCCCCAAGTGCCATTTTTTTAACACCTACGGTACAGTGATGCCTTCATACTTTTGCATTTTTCATGCAGATGGTGCAGAGTTGCTGGAAGAAAGTGTTGAAGATGAGCAAACTGAATCTTAGAAACTGATATTCATTCTGAACCTTGCAAAAGTTTGGCCCAGTAGTGAACCAAACTTTTTGAAAAGTTAGTGGTCGCACAATTTAAAACACATAAAGGGTATGCTTACCTGTCTGTGCTCCCCTGGTGTCCTCCTCTAGGTCTCCAGTGTCCCCAGTTAATCTTAGCCACCTGCAGCCCGCTCAACCACTAACTGAGACGGGATAGTGGCGCGGCCAGTGATTGACTGAGAAGGCTTTCACTTTTGTCTCTAGAGTTACAGTCCACTCATTTTGCATTAAAGTGAGTGTTGGGTGACTGTCAGCAGTACCATCGCTCTTAAGAGGGTTCAGGAGAAGAAGAAACAGGAGGCTCCTGCAGATCCTCCAGGTTCATACAGGACAATGACATTACTAGATGTATTTATTAAAGGGATCTTGCTCCTTATCGGTACAGAGCAGGTGCTGGTTGTCTGACAGGCCTTTGATGGGTGTCTACAAGGGCCATGTGTCTTTCTGGAAATTCAACCAGGCCGATGTAGAAAGCAAAAACAGGGTAATAGCATGACATGTACAGATGTGTCCAGCTTCACCTTTCCATTAGATAAATTAAGCAAAGTACTCTTTCTTCACAGACAATCACCAAAATAATCTGACATGTTAACACAAGACTCAAAAAACCTCATCTAGGTAACAATCTCTGTGCCTCGTTTCATAGACTTACACAGTGTTTACACTTAGTGAGTGAAGATTATGACCTCAGATACTGTGAAAAAGCTGGTGATCCCCCGACTTGTCATATTTATGATAGATTAACGATAAGGTAAGGATGGACACATCTGTATCAGAATTAATGCTGTAGTAGTAGAGAAGTGATTTTGATGTCTTGCAAAGTTCCACGGCCCCTTCATCTAAGACTCCATCTTGACTCCTCGTGGCTGGAGAAGATGGATGCAGGCCTAGAGCTAAAATTTGCTCATCTCTACTCCTTAGATAATGTAAGATTCTATTCAACACAAGTTGCAGACTTCCGTGACTCTGAACTTTAGAAATACAACTAGAGTTAACCAGCCAATGAACCTGTTCCATCTCCTTCCAAGAAAGTTGTCCAACAATCTCCGCGGCCTCATGTCTCACGTAGACTGTCATCTCATATTAACGTAGGACCTCCTGAAATAACCCCAAATCCCAGCGATGAAGACGACTAATGAGCGGTTTTAATTTGTCTCTATGTATCGGCGGCCTCCATCACTGATACAACAATCAATTATTCACTGCAATGGCCAAGGGTTATAATTGGATAGATATGTAAAGCAGTCTGCAAATGTGATTACCATCAAAATGAGCTCCGGCACAGACGGCTTGTCAATGTTGTGACCATAATTGTTACATATTGTAAAATATTAATGCTATGGGAATATCGATGCGCTGCACATGGGCAGACCAGATTGCTGCAAAATTAAGCATTCAAACATAATCTGGTCAATGGGAGAAATTAACTATTCATTGCCTGGGACATACGTGTAGCTGGGTTTTCGTTTGGCATTGGGCACCACTCATCATGACACCACATGCCATAGTGGTCCATGCAATGTGGTTCAATAGCTGTAAGGATGAGTAGAAAACCACGCCATCAAGTCAGGTGAATAAAGCAAAACCACTGAATCCAGACATTAACCAGTCTATGAACATCTGGAACTCCAAAAAGTTTCTGTAGGGGCCTGAGTTTTGTGGAAATACAGTTTAAGGCCATGTTCCTACTGCAGACGTGATTACTACGGTACTTACGTAGTGCTGCCTTTTAAGGAATCCCGACCGGAGTGTATACACATAGGGTGGGATTTACAAAGACCGGAGTACAAGTACGTCGGTCTTATATTAGGCCCCGCCCTCTTTTCTCTAGCAGGATACACTAAGAGGCACACGCCTCTTAGCGAATCCGGCCAGCCGGGCGACTGAATGTACGCCCGGCGTATAAAATCTACACCTGCTTCCAGCAGAGGTAGATTTTGATTGTGATTTACAGGAGGCGTACGCCAGGGAGAAAGAGCGAATCCACACCCTTTCCCTGGCGTACGCCTTTGGCATACGCTTCCTACCCCCCCTCCCTAGCTCCGGCCGCATGCTCCATTGTGAGCAGCGGGGAATTTGGATGCGGGCGTGCACAAATGCGCCCTCATCCGAATTCAACGCCAGTAAAGATCATCCGGCCGGTACTGACACCGTTTTCTGGCACCGACTGTTCCGTGACCTGGCCGGTGTTTTACCACGTGTGAACATAGCCTGATATTGTGGCCCTTTACGACCCTACGAAGACCCCATTGCAGTAGCTTGCCAGGAATGCAACTAGCTTTACAAAGAAGAAAATCTACTGTAATAACTTAATAGGGTTGTCCCACCTCTGGGTTGGGGGATCAGTGTATGATCAGGGCAGACCTGACTACTTGGGGCCATATCTTGAGAGTGGGGGTCCCATCATAATGGAGAAGTCATTCTTTGCCCATTGGAGCAACCAGAAGTGCAGTACTCTATCTGCCTATTTCCAGTGGCTCCAATAGACAATGAATGGAGTGGAGAAGCACACACGTGACCCCAACTTCATTCAGACAAGAAACTTGGAATCCCACACTCAAGATTGAAAGGGAATCCCAGCAGTCGGCCACAATCATACACTCATCCCCTATCCTGTCCAATGGTGGAACAAGACCTTTAAAGGGGTTGTCAGATAAGAAAACTTACAGCTTCTTTCTTCCAAAAACAGAGCCACCCCTGTCCTTAGGTTGTGGGTGGAACTACAACCTGGCTCCATTAACTTCAATGGAACTGAGCTGCAATACTGCACTCAAACTCGAAGAAAATGGCTATGTTTTTCTAATCATGGGTAAGCACCTGAAAAGGGTACTCCAGCAAAATCAACTGATTTTAGAAAGTTATATAGATTTGTAATTTACTTCTATTTAATAATCTCCAGTCTTGCAGTACTTATCAGCTGCTGTATGTCCTGAAGGAAGTGGTGTGTTCTCTCCAGTCTGACACAGTGCTCTCTGCTGCCACCTCTGTCCATGTCAGGAACTGTCTAGAGCAGGAGAGGTTGTCAATGGGGATTTGCTGCTGCTCTGGACAGTTCCTGACATGGACAGAGGTGGCAGCAGAGAGCACTGTGTCAGACTGGAGGGAATACACCACTTCCTGCAGGACATACAGTAGCTGCTAAATACTGCAAGACTGGAGATTTTTAAATAGAAGTAAATTACAAATCCCTAAAAATTTCTGAAACCAGTTGATTTAAAAGAAAAGGATTTTCACCGGAGTGCCCCTTTATTATAAGATAGAGA
The DNA here is from genome assembly GCF_027789765.1 of Dendropsophus ebraccatus. NCBI lineage: Eukaryota > Metazoa > Chordata > Amphibia > Anura > Hylidae > Dendropsophus > Dendropsophus ebraccatus. Next base: position 100,202,208 of record NC_091463.1, on the reverse strand, counting down.
TGTTACAGCAATTGCAGCTCAGCAACATGTTAGATATACTATATATATAGCACTAAGAATAAAGGCCTATTATAACGTTTCATTAAGGCTTAATCATCATATAGTGTTGGGGATTGCAGCAGGGGGATGGGTGTAGTGAGGGACCTCTGGCCTGCCTTTCATTCTATTACTTAAGATGGGAAGAACAATGGATGTTTGTAGTGAATGTGAAGCAATTCCCAGCCCACTGACACAGTCATCCGCCGAGATCTGCAGGATCCTAATACAGCGCATAATTTATAGCAGAATACAGGAAACAAACAAGGGGCTGAGGCTTCTGCATGTGGCGCAAAGGCTTTACTACCCACGTGCGACAAAGCGTGCAACATATGTACATGACCTGTTACACAAGTTTAGATAAGTGATTGTTTAGATGAGCGATTCGCTCATCTCTCCTGACAGCACTAGTGTGGCGTTCACAATATGTGATACATAATGTCATATTTAGTGTGTACCAGGAATGTTTTTAAGAAGAATGATTATCAGGCAGCTCTATCAGCATTTTTTAAAGTACTTTCTTTTTTCCCATTCAAAATTTGGTCCCTAAGTACCTTAACGGAGGCGCCGTTGTCCCCGCTCCCTGCTGTCTGTACCTGAGGAGGCGCAGTTGTCTCCGCTCTCTGTTGTCTGTACCTGAGTAGGCGCCGTTGTCTCCGCTACCTGCTGTCTGTACCTGAGGAGGCACCGTTGTCTCCGCTCCCTGCTGTCTGTACCTGAGGAGGCGCAGTTGTCTCCGCTACCTGCTGTCTGTACCTGAGGAGGCACCGTTGTCTCCGCTACCTGCTGTCTGTACCTGAGGAGGCACCGTTGTCTCCGCTACCTGCTGTCTGTACCTGAGGAGGCGCCGTTGTCTCTGCTCCCTGCTGTCTGTACCTGAGGAGGCACCGTTGTCTCCGCTCCCTGCTGTCTGTACCTGAGGAGGCACCGTTGTCTCCGCTCCCTGCTGTCTGTACCTGAGGAGGCGCCACTGTCTCTGCTCCCTGCTGTCTGTACCTGTGGAGGCGCCGTTGTCTCCGCTCCCTGCTGTCTGTACCTGAGGAGGCACCGTTGTCTCCGCTCCCTGCTGTCTGTACCTGTGGAGGCGCCGTTGTCTCCGCTCCCTGCTGTCTGTACCTGAGGAAGCACCGTTGTCTCCGGTCCCTGCTGTCTGTACCTGAGGAGACGCCGTTGTCTCCGCTCCCTGCTGTCTGTACCTGTGGAGGCCCTGTTGTCTCCGCTCCCTGCTGTCTGTACCTGAGGAGGCCCTGTTGTCTCCGCTCCCTGCTGTCTATACCTGTGAATAAGGAGGTTAAGCTTCCTGATCTGTCTCCAGTGTGGGTGTAATGTGATTCTATGGTGCCGTCTCCTAATGCACAGGTACGCTCAGCAGTAAAGTTGATCGAACCTCGGGAAATCCTAGGTTCTATCGAACTCGAACATTCATGAACCTGCCGCATTTGATTGCTGATGCCTGCCTGGTCCGTGGGAAAGGAGGAGAGTGCCCGGGTACTGATTGTAATTCCGGGATTCCTCCACCCTCCTCCCCAGATTGGGCACCCTTCACCCCCCTCCCCAGACTGGGCACCCCTGATTGTCCTCTCCTTTCCACACACCTGTATTTTCTTTCTTCCTCCTCCATAGTGCAGTGTACATACAGGACCTGCGGTGACATCATAGTCACATGTCAAGGTCCTTCACCATCAGTAACTTTGCTGTACTGTCTCCTGGCTGCTGTTTAGCCCTAATGTGCGCAAAATCTCAGTAAAAACGCTGTGATTTTGCACAAATTATAGCTAAACAGCAGCCAGGAGACAGTACAGTATGTGAAATACCTCTTTTGATCAAGTAAAAATCGTCCCCTGCCTCCCCACACTGACAGAGGGCAGGACGCTTCCAGGCTGCCTCATCCACTGTGATCCTTCTCTGCTCCCTGTGATGGCGCCCCCCCTGGTCTCTGCGCCCGGAGCAGCTGCCCCCCCTGACCCCCCCCCCCCCCCCCCCCTACGCCCCTGAATAGATAGATAGATAGATAGATAGATAGATAATAGATAGGAGATAGATAGATAGATAGATAGATAGATAGATAGATAGATAGAAGATAGATAGATAGATAGATAGATAGATAGATAGATAGGAGATAGATAGATAGATAGATAGATAGATAGATAGATAGATAGGAGATAGATAGATAGATAGATAGATAGATAGATAGATAGATAGGAGATAGATAGATAGATAGATAGATAGATAGATAGATAGATAGGAGATAGATAGATAGATAGATAGATAGATAGATAGGAGATAGATAGATAGGAGATAGATAGATAGATAGATAGATAGGAGATAGATAGATAGATAGATAGATAGGAGATAGATAGATAGGAGATAGATAGATAGATAGATAGATAGATAGATAGATAGATAGATAGGAGATAGATAGATAGATAGATAGATAGATAGATAGATAGGAGATAGATAGATAGATAGATAGATAGATAGATAGATAAGTAGATAGGAGATAGATAGGCACAGGCACAGTAGGTAGAGCTTTGTGCTGCCCGCAGTTTCCTGCTGTCTATTTGATTATATATAAGTGACTGAGTTAATGACTTTCACAATTTCTGGTGGGTTGTGAGATGGACAGAGGTAATTGCTGAGCACTGACCTACTTGGGAGCCAGCAGCCTGTATACTGTTCTTGTAAAGCTCAATGGAGGTTAAAAAAACAAAGGGTAACAGCAAAAGACCTAAGAAAGACCCCTCAACCTCTTCCTCTGGTCCTCAGCAATCTCCATTCATGTATTCACTAATCGAGAAACATAAAAATGGGGTTCATGGAAGGGCATCGTTGCTGCTCCTCTAAAGATTGCCCAAGGCCCCCTAGATGCTTCCGGAGAGATGCTTTATTGACAGACAAGATAAAAGCTCCACACGTACACAACGTTAAGGATGAAGAAGAGCCATGAACACCAATAGAAGTGAACAAATCAATTCAATAAATCAAATTTGTTGTAAATTGGACAAAAAATTGGATTTGGACAAATATGTGCAGGAGCAGGGACTGGCTTTTTCTGGTAATCCTGCAAAATTCCTGCATCTGTTCTGTATCTGGCATCATAGTGTGGAGAGCCACAAAAATGATAAAGAAAGGTAGGGACGCCTGGCCAGTGGCATAACTACCATGGAAGAAGACCACACAACTGCCATGGGGCCGTAGGACAGGAGGCATTCCTGGCGAAAGGTGGTCTGCCTCCACGGGAGCCACAATTCACAGTACCCACTGGCAGGGTGGCCGGAGGCAGCATTGCAGCTCCCGGATGCACATGCTCATGAACACAAAAAAAAGGCAACAGCTCACCGCAATGGCACGATACAGAGCCACTACAGACATGAAAATAGTTAAAAGCAGCCCCCCACCCCCCAACTGGCAAAAAAAACTTCCACAAAAATAATGAGGCTCTTGGTTACCATTTGAAAATGGTGTAAACCACCCCACCATGCTACGGTAGCCTCATACATGGGGCGAACCCTACACTGTACTATGGCCTCTCCATGGCATGAAATACTTCAGCCATAGCAACGTGCTCCTGCCTAGTGTGAATGGTGTTTTAGGAGAGCTGACCAAATTTGTCCTTTTTTTTTTGTGTTCCAGATGGGGGAGTGGCTGCCTCTACTTGGTCGTGCACTCCACCTGTCTCACCCAGGTGGTGTAATTACTTGTGCCGGTATTAGACAGATCTTGCATGCCCAGAGCATAGGCGTATTTCATGCCATGGAGAGGCCATAGTACAGTGTGGGGTCTGCCCCGAGCATGAGGCCACCTTAACGTGGTGGGGTGGTTTAACCAAGAGCCTCATTATTTTTGTAGAAGTTCTTTTTGGCAGTTGGGGGGGGGCTGCTTTTAACTATTTTCATGTCTATAGTGGGTCTGTATCTTGCCATTGTGGTGAGCTGTTACATTTTTTTTGTGTTTCTGTGTGTTTGCTACTTAAGCCATAGCAAAGTGCTCCTGCCTAGTGTGAATGGTGTTCTAGGAGAGCTGACCAATATTGTTCTTTTTTTTCTGTGCACATGCTCATGACCTGGCTCAGTCCCTCAGCGTTCTGTTCTCCCTGCTCCCTGGCGCACCAGTGATATCACTTGTGCACCAGAAATCTTGGAGAATGGAACAACGCAGGACTGTGCCAGTGCAGGTGAGTATGGAAGGGGGGTAAGCACACAAGATTCATTGGGCCCCTATAGAGGGTACAGTATAGGGACAAATAGGAATAAGCCTGTGAATCTTAATGAATATGCAATACAAGCCAAACCCTCCAAAACACATCTACGAAGTTTCACCAATCATTACACAGCTGTGAAGTATGGGGGAGGGGACATCATGCTTTTGGGCAACATTGGTGCCTCGGGGCCTGGATGCCTTATACACTGGGTGAACTCCTTGTACACTGGGGGAAACACAAGTTCAGAGGTGATGAGAACATCTTACAGGCAGTCATCCATGACCTCAAGCTGAAGAGACGTTGAGTGAAGGAAGAAGACAATGTCCAAAGCACATAAAGAAATCAGCCAAAGAATAGAACAAAAAGAAGAATTGTGTCACAGCCCTCCCCTATTCCTGTAGAGATGCTATGGCCTGACCTAAAGAGGGCGCTGTATACAAAGCTTCCCAGAAATACCAACCTGAGACAAATTTGCTTAAAGGAATGGTCCAAAATTCTTATAGAGGAGACTATTTCTAAAGGAAAATCTACAAGTTATTTAACTACTCCCTGCACCGTGGATGTTTATTCAATGTGCTCGATAAAAGATGTGAACAATGCCGCTGTCTGTATTCTGGTTGCATTGTGTTTGTCTGCACAATTTCTTTGCAATCAATGCAAGAATTCAAGTTAATTTAAATAGTTTGCTTACTTTTTTTGATTTGATTAAACCATATTTACGACCAGCAATCGGCACATTTCTCTGTCCTGATTCAAGCATGGGCAATTCTAGAGACGAGCAAATTACTGGAAATCTGGGAGAAGTTTCCCATCACTGGCTCCAGGTTTTCGAGGCACCCGGGGTGGAGTGGTACGAAGATCAAAGGCAGCAGACCTATGAGCCAACTGCAAAGAAAACAAAGCAATTTTCCTTAGTTTCTAAAGTAAATTTGCTCATCATTACCCGATTCCATGAGCAGTCCTCGCCGGCATTAGGATGCATGGGGCACATCAGACGTGAGATTTACTTTGGAAGTTTTAGGGGAATAAGATGTAAATCAGGTAAATCTCAATATCAGTGAATCTGGCGAATCTGAGAATTTTACGCCTCGTTCATTTTCATCCCAGATATGCACCACATTATTAACCATGTAGTGGATCCCTCACTGCCAGGAACCTCCACTCTCTTTGTGTAATTCTCACCCGCTCTGATCTAGACCTAAATCAATGTTCCCTTTTGTTGATATAATTTTCCAGACAATGGCAATGAGGGACGTGCAGGTAACATTGGAGACGGCTGATCACAGCCAGGGCCCCAAACTAAGTTACTGCTCTTCATTGTTACATGTCATGCAGTAGGGGCCAGACCAGAGCTGACGGCTCCCATACTGGATTGAATTAGAAGCTGCAGACATCAGGTTTTCTGTATCGTAATCCGTCTAAGAAAAGTTCAGCTGAAAATAAAATGATTGACAGGAAGAATAATTTCTGTGCTGCCAATAAGATTCTAGATGTGTCCCCTTTAAGGACAGATACACAAAACTCATTGAATCCAGCTGCATTCAGTCATTTTGATGTCGAATTTTGGTATGTTGTGGCTGCTTAACTCTGAGTAGAGTGGGAGAACTTGGTTGAGGACCCAGATATTTGTGCAAAAAACACAATAAGGCTTCAGCTCCGTTTAAAATGAGGTTGGTCTAAAATAACGGAGGCCATTTAGCTGTTTGGCCTCCCCTAAGTGCAATGACTGGTGTTCGTACATTACTCTAGTTTGGGTTTTCTAACTAGACTTTGGGTGTGTCTCAATTAAAAGGTCCATTTAACTTAATAGAAAACGGAGAAAGAACGATGACAAAAGAAAAACTGTATGTAAACTACTAATAAAAAACGTTGCTGTTTGCAAAAGACGTCCGAAAATAATGATCATGTTCATTATTTTGATGTCCGTTGCAAAAACGTCCGTTATTCAATACACTGTGTGCATTGGACGTCCGTCTTCCCATTGACTTCAGTGCATTGCTATTGCAGTCAGTTAAATTGCGGCAAAAACGGACGTTATTTAAAATATGAAAATCACCCGCCTTTTCAATATTTTTGATGTTGTGTGAACATAGCCATAACAAATAGATTAATGTAAGGGCATGTGCGTGTTGTATGGACTCTGAATACCCAGCCCCTGCTCATATACACAGAGTGCTGAGCCATAGACTGAGCACTATGTCTAACCACTATGTGTTAACACGTGTCGGGCCGGGGGGAGAGTGCCCAGTCATGTGAATGTGTGCCACCATTGTAACACTCATTTGCTGGATCCAGCTAATCTAGACAATGACTTGCTTGTCTGGACTGTTTCTGGATAGGGTTCAGGGGCACTAAAGAGGCAAAAACTTCTCTTGACTTTGCTTTATCTTCTCGCAGGTACTTTAGGCCTAAGTGGAAGTGAATCAGAAGCTTAGAAGTAGTAAAAGCTTTTTTTTGTGTGGCTTGACCCTCTCTCACATGAGTAATCTTACTAACTAACTGACTGACCTGTCAATTCAACAGGAACAGAGCTAGCAGACATGTGACTCTGGAAAGAGCTAGACTGAAGGACTGACTGATTTAGATCTTCTCCACCCTTCGGGGTTAAATGGGTAGAATATGGACTCCTCCTTTAGCGTTACATGATATTTCTATGAAAAACGGTTGGCCAGAACGATAAATGTGGCCAAGGCATGATTGACCAGATACAGAATATTTAAAGATTAACTCTTACACATCTCAGCATATGCAATGTAATATAGTAAGTAGACGTACAGTACCCATATGTGTCAGTAAACCAAGCAACACTTTGTTGACAGAAAGTGGCTAGAACAATGGTACTGGGTGTTTACATATAACATAAGTATGTGATAACCCACCTACACAGAACGAAGAGGGATGTAAGACAGAATCTATAGAAATTCCAGATAATCACATTGTATGATTTACAAATAATTATTAAGCATTTTATTACATAATATAAGGATTTGATCATTGACCAACCGGCAAGAATTCTGCCTCTCACAGAGCTGATTGTTTCTATATTAAAAAAAAAACCTGTCCATGCACTCAATCAAAACCAACCTCTCCACCAAAAGCTGTGCAAAGACACCAGGGCCAAAATTCTAGACCTGCACAAATCTGGGATGGGCTACAGGACAATAGGCAAATAGCTTGGTGAGAAGTCTACAACTGTTGGCGTAATAAAAATGACCTCTTCATTCTTTGTAGCTCAAATACATTTTTTTCATTGCTGTTATGGAGTTTTCTGCTTTTACCTATTAATCTGTTTTTATTGTTTGGCGGCAATATGTTGTAGTCAAATGTGCATCACACAGCATTTGTCTTGCACTTTCACAGAGACTGTGCTTCTTTCTCTCTGCTCCAGGTTATGAGGCACCATGGTCTATCGATCACCCGGTCAGCCCCCCCCCCAGCTCCCTGCGGCCCCTCCTCACTCACCTGCTCGCCGCCGCACGTAATAGCGGTTGCAGCTAGCGGGGAACAAGTAGGAGTACTACTACTACATGTTCCAGGTATTATTTCTGAAGGACAAAGCACAAGCTTCCAGGGTGAGGAACAGGGACAGAAACAGTCCATAGAAATAAGTTGGCTTGGGGTCGGGTCTACAGGAACAGAGACCGGGGAAGAACTGGATCAGGAACGGCTCAGTGAAACTCATGCAGTGAGAAAAAGACCTGGCTGAGTCTATACTGAAAGACTGTGATGAGGATAGTAGAGACACCTGAAGAACAGCCTTGTATTAAAGAGGACCTGTCACCCCCGAGTCGGGGTGACAGGCTCCCGACCCCCCGTTAGAGCCCCCTATACTCACCTGATCCCGCCGGGTCCCATTTCCTGATCCGGTGGGGTCACGGAGATATGAGCGCCGAAGCCCGGTGCGCGCTCACAGGAGAGTCCGATGCCCATAGAGAATGACAGAGCATTGCACTCCTCATTCATTCTCTATGAGTGTCGGACTCTTCTGTGAGCACGCACCGGGCTTCGGGCGCTCATATCTCCGTGACCCCACCGGATCAGGAAGCGGGACCCGGCGGGATCAGGTGAGTATAGGGGGCTGTAACAGGGGGTCGGGAGCCTGTCACCCCGGCACGGGGGGTGACAGGTCTCCTTTAAATAAAGCCCCGTCCCCTTTTCCCCAGATGGATTTACCAAGAGGCGCACGTCCTATTGGGTAAGAACCGCTCTGTAACCCGTATACTCATTGTCTATCTGGGTGGCCGGTGTGGCACTTACACAGTGACATCTTTATTCTATTAGTAACTCTGTTTAGTGTCCACATCCCCAATACACATTCTTACCAGTTGTAATGTAATTTATTCCCTCGCGTAACACTGTTATTAATTCATTAATCATCTGGAGTCTATTACTGTGACTCTTTATGGGTTTGCTATGTCGCACTGTGTCTTTGCTCGGTTTTGTGCCAGAACGTTACGTCGACACACGCGGTGAATAATAAAGCTGGCAGTTTTTTGAAGTGAAGTCTGTGTCTGCTGCTGTTGCTTTTTTCCTGCTGTTCTGTATCTTCCACTTTTGGCCTTTTGATAATTATTTTGCTTTTTTCAGCTGATTCCTTCTATCTTTCCAAACTCTATAGTCTGCCTTTAGGTGTCAGGGTCTCCTGCATACAAAACATTCATGTGTTTCCCTTGGCTGACTTGTTTCTCATACAGATTCTGTTCTGTACACATTGCTGCAGCGTAGACTGTTCTCCGCTTGTATCAGTACTTGTCTTTTACATTCAGTACTTTACCGTAATGTCTGGTCATATAATCCCATGTGTCGTAAGTAGAGATGAGCAAAGCAGCCGGAAATTCTTTTTGTGAGGTTTGCGAACCTTGGGTCAAACCTTTGCGAATTAAATCTTAATGAATTTCAATAAAACAGCCAAAGTATAGTAGCGACAATACTGGGACTATTACAGAAGGACGGATTTGTTAACGCATGTTCTTGTAAAAGTGAAGAAAATTGAAAAATCACAATTAAAAAAAAAATGTCAATCAGTCAGTTACTTCTCCAATTTCAGCCATAGACATCAGTGCATCTTGGTGGGACAGCAGCATAAAATATATAAACTTTCTAATAAACCATTCAACACGTTCCAATCACCCCTTCAAATACCCTTTAACCTTCACTTGTGTGGCACCCTTTATATCCCGTTAGTTTAAGTGGCACCAATATAAGTGACAATTTAATTTCAATTTATTTAATTTTGATTTTAATGTAGACGTAGGGTGACCCAGTGTGAGCTGCAGTCTGGTAACAGATGATGGGCCATCACCGGTTTCAGGGTGGTTTCAATAGGCTTGGATGAAGGTTACAGGTCCCAATAAGACCCAGTGGTCAGGGGAATACTAGCCAGGCTGGTATTGTGGAAAAGATCCTTCAAAGTTCCAGCTCCACGGAAGTCAGTAGTCAATCCTGGAGCCAGCAGTCATCGGAAAGGTCCTCATGAAGCAGTGCCAACACCTGTTTGTGGCAAGGGCAGGATATTTCCTGTGCCCTCTCTCTTGTCATGTCAAGTCAGCTTTGAAAGACAATCAGCTACAGAGCTTCTGTCAAGCCTAGCCCTCCCCTCAGCCACATTACCCTTAAGAATTTTTTTTATTCCATTTTAAAATTTTGTTTTATTCCATTTTAAATAAGTTTAAAATGTAAATTTTTTATACATGTTAGTTAAATGTTTTAATTAAATTTTTTAAATTTAATTTTTATTTTTCATTCAGTCTTGCTCAATTGTTGCTCAATTCCTGTGATAATGCAGGACTCCTCCTGGGGGTCAGACTGCACTCTGTTGGGAGGATTAAACATACAATCCTGGCATGCAGCATCTTCTAATTTCTCTATTTTTTAGTTTGCAATCAACCAACCCCCCCATAGAGCACAGCGTGGTCCTGTGGCAGTTAAGTGGGGATACTTTGCATCCTTACTTAACCAACCTGGAGGCCATACTGTTCAGTCTGGCCCTCAGGGGGTTAAGTGGGGATACTATGCATCTTCACTTAAACCCCTGGGGTCCCGACTGCTGTGCTGAGCTCACTGTGCCCTTCACAGTATTAAGAGATTAAGTCCCTTAGCCTTTTTCTTGCTGGGTGAGTTGCAGTTAGCTCAGCACAGCATATTGGGCATAGTCTGGCCCCTGGGGGTTAAGATCTAAAGCTTCCCCACTTTAATGTTTGGTGCCAAACTGTAAGCAGCTATCTCTACAGATGTCTACTGTAAGGAGCAGAACACCTTTAAAAATTATGGGTAGTTTTTGCTCCTGCTTTTTTTTTTTGGTGTGTCATTTTTATTTTTTTAGATATTGGAACATTCCAGAAATCCCACTGAACACACTAGGACATTGATCTGTACATATTTTAAGTGGAATACGCATGCAAATTCAGATTGAAATTTCTCACCTGTGCCTCAGTGTGAACATACCCTAATAAGTACAATGTAGTAATAAAACAAAATAATAATAATAATAATAATAATAATATTAATAGATAAGCGAATTTACAGTAATAGGAAAGGGAAGTGCTTCGTTATCTCTGCAATCTGCTCATTAGCTGTTTCTATTTAACTGACTGCCGCTCCATGTTGCTCCACCCTTGGTGCCTGTAAAAGCTGGTCCAGTTCTGGGAAACTTCTCCCAGTCTCCCAGGACTGGATCCAGCTTTTCCCAGCACCCAGGAAGGAGCGGCACGGACTGAGGCACCAGCTGATGAGTGGATTGCAGAAATAACAAAGCGTTTCCCTTCATTATTATTACTGTAAATTTGGTCATCTCTAATAACAATAAATGTAATAATACGGCATATTGTAGCCACAGACCTAAGCCTTGCAGCAGTATTCACAAATGTGCTCGAACCTGTTTGGATTTTATAGATATTTAATCACAATTTACAGGAAACCAAGAGACATAAAAGTACTAAATAATTTTGCAGAAAATTGGTATAAGGCGTACCTGTCATGATGTGTTCTGACCCAATCAGTGAATATTAACCCCGGCCTGGGTAACTATGGATACGACCTCGCCGGGTCAATCCAGTGCATGAGCCCCATTCTGATCCAATAGGGTTGGTGCACTGAAGTGACCCGGCGTGGTTATATCCATAGTTACTATGACAGGTACGCATTAAAAATAATACTGATTATGCTCCATGGTAAATGTGTAAAACATTGTTTTCTTAGGCTGGAGATTCGCTAGTTTACTGGAAAAAAATAAATAATAAATCTGAATTACAGTATGTGAAAAGACCTCGTCCTGGCTCCTGCGCTTTGTTTGTCCTCATGCAGCTGATTTTGAAGGAAAAAGGGGGGAAAAAAATTCTTTTCAGCGCTCACTTCAGACTGATTGTTTTGCGGAGAGCATCAGTGTCACAAATGAATGCATTGTGTGTACAAACAATGCGGCTTATAGAAGCTTTGGTTGTGGTGCAGGACAATGTTATCGCAGCACGCGGCATTGCAGAAGGAGTCGCCTTCTTACATACACATTAAGCCCGCTTTCCTGTGAACCTTGTGCTGGATGAAGGTTATCTCCGCCGACAATGGCCTCTACAGCACTTAATGGATATTTAGCTGTATTAAATTAATTACAGGTCTTAAACTAATTTTTTGACTCTTTAGTGAAGCGTTTTAGTTCATTGTAGCATTCAGCGTGGAATATCGAAGCTTTTAATAGGAGAGTGTTCATGGTGTAGAGCCGATGAGAGCAAGGTCGGATATGTATAGAAAATAGAATATTCTGCAATCCCTCCCCCTGAACCCCATAGCGCTGTGATGTGGCCACCTAGACCCCATAGCCCTATGATGTGTCCCCCTGGGCCCCGTAGCGCTGTGATATGGCCACCTAGACCCCATAGCCCTATGATGTGTCCCCCTGGGCCCCGTAGCCCTGTGATGTGTCCCCCCCGGACCCCATAGCCCTGTGATGTGTCCTCTTGATCCCATATCCCTGTGATGTGTCCCCCGGACCCCATATCCCTAAGATGTTTCCTCTTGATCCCATAGCTCTGTGATGTGTCCCCCGGACCCCATATCCCTAAGATGTTTCCTCTTGACCCCATAGCTCTGTGATGTGTCCCCCCAGACCCCATATGCCTAAGATGTTTCCTCTTGATCCTATAGCCCTGTGATGTGTCCCCTGGACCCCATATCCCTATGATGTTTCCTCTTGATCCTATAGCACTGTGATGTGTCCCCCCAGACCCCATATCCCTAAGATGTTTCCTCTTGATCCCATGGCGCTGTGATGTGTCCCCCCAGACCCCATATCCCTAAGATGTTTCCTCTTGATCCCATAGCCCTGTGATGTGTCCTCTTGATCCCATAGCCCTGTGATGTGTCCTCTTGATCCCATAGCCCTGTGATGTGTCCCCCGGACCCCATAGCCCTGTGATGTTTCCTCTTGATCCCATAGCCCTGTGATGTGTCCCCTGGACCCCATATCCCTTTGATGTGTCTTCTAGACCCCATAGCGCTGTGATGTTTCCTCTTGATCCCATAGCCCTGTGATGTGTCCCCTGGACCCCATATCCCTGTGATGTGTACTCTTGATCCCATAGCCCTGTGATGTGTCCCCTGGACCCCATAGCCCTGTGATGTTTCCTCTTGATCCCATAGCGCTGTGATGTGTCCCCTGGACCCCATATCCCTTTGATGTGTCTTCTAGACCCCATAGCGCTTTGATGTTTCCCCCTGGACCCTATAGCCCTGTTATGTCCCCTGTGGGATCAGCAGCAGATCCTGGGGAATGTGAGATGCGCCTCCATGGATGGGACTTCTTTCCTTCTTTCTCCAGCACATCTCACAGTTGATCGATGGGATTGAGATCTGGGAAATCGGGAGGACGAGTCTCCACCTTGATCTCTTTGTCACTTTCCCCATTCCTGCACATTGTCCACAGTGTGACCCTGGGGTATTATCCTGCTGAGCGCTGACATTAGGGGGTCCCGCTGCTATAAAGAGGGTGGACTTGGTGTGTACAATGGTTAGGTAGGTGGTCGGTGTTACTGAAGCATCCGCATGATGCCAGAACACTAGGCAGGGCCGGCGTCAGCACCTGGCATACTCGGGCAAGTGCCGGGGCCCACGGCCGCCCAAGGGGCCCCCGACACTTGCCCAAGCAGTGAGACAGACGCCCGGGGGAGGGCTGGAGGGGCTGGGGAAGGACCTGCCTTGTTTGCTGCACTGGGGAAGGACCTGTGGTGACGTCATAAGGGGGCGGGGCTGAGAACGGGAGAGGCTGCATATGGATGAAGGACCTGTGATCATTGTCATGTGACATGAGG